>NW_019154121.1:22469525-22536818 GCF_002288905.1 Enhydra lutris kenyoni
CTTGTTGATCTTCTGGGGGAGGGGCCTGTTGTAGTGATTCTCAAGTGTGTTTGCCCCGGGCAAAGGGAGTTGCACCGCCCTTACCAGGGGCCGGGCTGAGTAATCCGCTCGGGTTTGCTTTCGGGAGCTTTTGTTCCCTGGGCGCTTTCCGTAGAGTCTGGAGGGCGGGAATGAAGATGGCGGCCTCCCGGTCTCGGCCTGGAGGAGCTGAGAGCCTGGGGCCCCACTCCTCAGTGCGCCCTCAGAGAACAGCGCCCAATTACTACCATCTCCCTGCCTCCGGCCGCACTCCGAGCTGACCGAGCCTGCGACCGGTTCAAGGTAACCCCGAGCTGAGAGTCACTCCTCGGCTCTGTCTCTGTAGCCGGCTTCCCCGTTCTAATACCTGTAAGCTCTGCGACACTCAGACACCCCCGATCCTTCTGTGACCTTGCGGGACCTGAGGCCACGCTGACCCCGCCTGGGCTTCACCCCGGTTAAGCCTCTGGAGCGATGTCCCTCAGCGGAACAGACTTTTAAAAGCCCTGATTTTGTGCTCCGCTGCTCCGCCGCTTGCCGGGAGCCGGCCCCTCCCCCCGCGGTCTATCTTCCCGTCGCTTTGGATTCACTTCTCCGCCCGTCCTACCTTTCCGAAAGTGGTTGATTTTCTATTTCTAGAGTCGCTGTTCTTCTCTTCGATCTCCCCCGTTGGATTTGTAGGTGTTTGCAATCTTTAGATAAGCTATCTAGCTGATCTCCCGCTACCTGAAGTAGTCTCAGCCTGCTACTTCTCCGCCATCTTGACTCCTCCCCCCTGTTGATGTTTTGATAGGGATTGCATTGAATGTTTAGATTGCTTTGGGTAGTACAGACGTTTTATCTGTGTATTTATATTTGTGATTCTAATCCACGAGCATGGTATTTGTGATTCCAATCCATGAGCTTGGAATATCTTTCCACTTCCTTGAGTCATCTTCACTTTTTCATCAATGTATTATAGTTTTCAGAGTACAGATCTTTCACCTCTTGGTTAAGTTTATTCCTAGGTATCTTAGGGATTTTGGTGTAGCTGTAAATGGGATTCCTTATTTTCTCTTTCTGCTTCTTCATTATTGATATATAGAAATGCAACAGATTTTTGTATGTTGATTTTGTATCCAACAGCTTTACTGAATCCTTGTATGAGTTCTAGCAACTTTTGATGGGGTCTTTTGGGTTTTCTATATAGAGTATCATGTCATCTGCAAATAGTGAAAATTTGAATTCTTCCCTGCTGATTTGGATGCCTTTTATTTCTTTTTGTTATCTGACTGCTGTGTATAGCCATTTTTTTTTTTTTTAAGTAGGTTCCACACCCAGCAGGATTGTGAGATCAAAACCTGAGCGGAGATCCAGAGTCAGATGCTCAATCAACTGAGCCACCCAGGCACCCCAGCCATATTTTTATTAGATCAAGAAGATGAAGGGAATATTCACAGAAGTTGAGGATATTGGGTGTTTTGCTGATAAGAGACTGGAACTTTCCAATAGCCCAATAATAGAAAAGTTTGGGATTTAAGGAAGGAGTAGAAGATTTGGTTCAGAGTATTATGGGGTTAAGTTTGATAGTATGATTGGGGTTTGATGATGTAAGATCTGGAGACATTCAGATGAAATAGTATAGTTGTATATTTAATCAATATTAGAAAAAATAAAATCATATGAACTCAATTTCATCCTAGAAAATATGATCACCTTTACATGAAAAATCCTGGGATCTAGAACATAACCACATAGGTTAATGGAATTAACACAGGCCTGGGACTCTTAGGAGCTATGGCTGCTTTTCTTTGCTGTACTGCTAATACAGTGTTTCTCAACTTTTTAAAAAAATTATCTCTCCCCTAAGCAGCCCTTTAACACATTTTTCCCTGATCACATTTCCCCTGTGATGTATTAATACTATAGACATACTGCATATCTCTTTTCTTTATGTACTGTAACCCTTTGGAAAGCCACAAACCATAGTACTATCTAAAATATTTTTCTCTCACTCCACAATTTGATTTTCACTGATTGAGGTTGGTTGCATATGTGTACTTAGGGAAATCAATTTGCCCCAACTTATTTATCTTTAAAATAGGAATTCATGCTATATTCTACAAGAGATCACCCCCCCTTAAAAAAATAGTTTTATTGAGATACAATTTATATACCATATAATTCACCCATTTAAAGTATATAATTTAATGGTTTTTGGTATATTGAGTTGTACAACCATCACCATAATCCAGTTTAGAACATTTTCATCACCCCTTAAAAAATCTCCTTACCCATTAGCAGGCACTGCCCCATACAGCTCACTTCTCAGCCTTCTCAGTCCTGTGCAACCACTAATCTATTTTCTGTCTCTATAGATTTACTTGCTCTGGATATTTCCTATAAATGGAATCCTACAATATATGCATGTTTGTGACTGGCTTCTTTTCCTTAGTATAATGTTTTGAAAGTTCATCCATGTTATAGTATATATCAGTACTTCATTCTTTTTATTAACAAATAAGATTGCATTTATTTATCATTCATCAGTTGATGGGCGTTTGGGTCATTTCTACTTTTTGGTTATTATGAACAATGCTGTGTACTTGTACAAATTTTTAGTTGGATATCTGTTTTCATTTCTCTTGAGTATATACCTAGGAGTGGAACTTCTGGTCATATAGCAACTCTATGCTTGTTTGAGAAATGGCCAAACTATTTTACAAAGTGGCTGTACCATTTTATATTCCCACAAACAATGTATGAGGGTTCTAATTTCTCAAAATCTTTTTTTTAATCATATTTTGTGACATCCAGAGGCCAGGATCTCTCCAGCTTCCTAAGGAAAGCAACTCTTATTTTTTCAGGGAAAAGCTGCTTCTGAATATTAGTTTGTTCTTAATTTAGCCATTGGAATGTTCTTAAAAAGTAAAGTATTGATTTGAGAACATTTAAATACTGTTTTGCAGTTGGTCTGCATCTTTTGTATTTTTCAAATAGTAGAAGCTTCTAAAATTTTAACTTTGGGCTATGGACTTAAACTAGTAGATTTAGTAGCAAACCTGAGATTATTTTTTCTAATCCCCGCATTTTACAAATGGGAAAACCATAGCCTAGAAAGCATAAGTGATTTGTTTAGAATGATGTTGTTAGTCAGGTAGTGGAAGAACCAAACATCTTCATTGTTCTATTCAGTCTCTGTTACTCATTCTGCCTGCTAATTATAGATGTTTTCCAAGGTTCTTTTCTTTCTCCTCTTCTATAATATTTGCCAGTTCCAACCATTCCTATAACTTAAAGAAAATCACTTGGTCAAAAATGACTCAAATACTTATCTCAAGTCCAAATCTCTATAGAACTTAAGACTCTCAAGTTCCATTGTCTACTGAACATTTATCAGTCAGTGCTTCATAGGTATATAAAATTGAACATACCCAAAACAGTACAAATTATCTCCTCACCAAAAATATTTCTCCTAACTTTCCTCTTTCTAATATCACTTCCATGTGTCTCAGATATGACTCTTTTTTTGTCACTTTCCTCCAGTTTTATCTTTATAAAATCATTCCATTTTTCTTTGGTAGTTTTGCTTGGGCCTCAGTTTCTTTGTTAAGGATCTAGTGTTTGGTAAAACAAAACAAAAAACTCCAAAATGCAGCGGAGGAACTCCTGTAAGAAAACTACGGTAAGGTGTATTATAATAAGGTATTTTATAAGAAAGGCATAAAGCAGCACCAATTTAGAAGAATGCTTAGCTAGGAGATAGGAGACTAGGCAGTAGACCTGCCTCCACCACAGATTTGGAACCAGTTCTTTCACTCACTGGGATCTCACTTTCTTTGTCACAAAATAAGGAGGTTGGATTAGTTGATTTTCTGTAAGTCTTCATATTATAAGTTCTTTCTCTCTCTCTTTGCCCATCCACTTCAATAGTGCCTACAGGCTTTGGAGTTTCTGCATTCCAACCAGGTCATTCACAGAGACATCAAGAGCGACAACATCCTGTTGGGAATGGATGGCTCTGTCAAACTAAGTGAGTAGGAGTGATGATACTTCTCTTCCTGATGGGACCCAGTATCCTGGGGGAGGGTAATCATATGATAGTAGCTACAAGACTCAGCACAGGATCTTACAGTCACACCTTGGAGATATTGCAGGTCCCATTCCAGGCCACTACAGTAAAACAAACATGGTGATAAAGCAAATCAAATTAATTTTTCCCAGTGCATATAAAAGTTATGTTTACACTATACTATAGTCGATTAAGTGTGTAATAGCATTGTGGCTAAAAAATGTACATATCTTAATTAAAAAATACTTTATCGCTAAAAAATGCTAACCATTATCTGAGCTTGCAGTGAGTCATAATCTTTGTGCTGGTGGAGGGTCTTGCCTCAGTGTTGATGGTGGCTGACTCACCAGGTGGTGGTTGCTAGAGACTGGGGCAGCTGTGGTAATTTCTTAAAACAGTAATGAGGTTTGCTGCATCAACTGTCTTCCATTTCACAAATGATTTCTCTGTAGCATGCAGTGCTATTGGATTGCATTTTACCCACAGGAGAACTGCTTTCAGAATGGGAGTCAGTCCTCTCAAAACCCTGCTACTGCTTTATCAACTAAGTTTGTGTAATATTTTAAATCCTTTATGTCATTTCAACAGCCTTGACAGCATCTTCACCAGGAGTAGATTCCTTCTCAAGAAACCACTTTCTGTGCTCATTCATGAGAAGCCATTCCTCATCTGTTCAAGTTTTATCATGAGATTACAGCAGTACAGTCCCATCTTCAGGCTCCACTTGTAATTCTAGTTCTTGTACTATTTTCAGCATGTCTGCAGTCAGAACATACACATTTACCAATTTAAGTTTGCCATCCTCTATGTATACAGTTCATGGTGTCCCAAAACAATTACATTAGTAACATCAAAGATCACTGGTCACAGACCATCATTACGAATATATTAATAATAATGAAAAAGTTAGAAATATTATGAGAATGACCAAAATGTAACACAGAAACATGAAGTGAGTAAATGCTGTTGGAAAAATGGCACAGACAGACTTGCTCATCACAGAGTTGCCACAAACCTTCAATTTGTAAAAATCGTAGTATCTGTGATGTGTAATAAAGCAGAGTGTAATAAAAGTAGGTATCTCTGTATTTCTTGGGATATGCAGGCTCTTTATATTACTCAGCACTAGACAGGGTGTCATTTCTTTTTTGTCCATTCAGATATATATATTTAACCAAAAAAAATTTACTGAATGCCTCCTATGTGCTATGATGGGCACAAAGATACTTTTGCTAGTCCTCAAGTAGCTCTCAGTCTAGTACTGGAGTCATAAAATACATAACTAGGAAATAGAGTTTAGTGTAATTTCCTTGGTTCATTCATTCAGCATACTTTTATCAAATGTCTATTGTACTTGGGCCTTCTGGGATTAAAAAAAAAATGAGTAAGAAGACATAGTCCTTCCTGTCAAAGTCCTCATAATTTAAATAAACATATAATTGCAATTTAATGTGAATGAACTATAAGCAGAACATTTTGTTCAAAAGTGTAAGGACCAGTAGTCCAGACCAACAGGTATGTTGCACGTGGACAGGCAGCTGTGGGAAGATTGGTGATTAGAGTTTAAGTCAGGGACTCATGCCCAGGAAATAAAGCAAGGACCTACACTGCTAGATTCTGAGGCATGGGAATGGTTTTTAAGAAGAAAGCAGAAGTGGGGCAAATAAGGCCAAAATGGGAAGCTTTGGACTTTAATGCCTAGTTCTTCTGGTTTGAGGAGCGGTAAGGGGCCAGAGATTTTTGTTCCTCTTGCTTCTTTTCAAGGTTAAATAGAGGACAGGGTAAGAGCCAGTCTTGAGGGTAGCAGTCATGTAATTCCAGCTCTAGAGAGATAAGGTATTACAGTGCCTGGGACCCAGGCGGAGCTTGACTTCTAGGGATAGGCATATAGTCAGTACTTGGGAAGGAATACCCTAAATATAGGTCCATTCCTTCTTTTTTTTTTTCTTTTTTTCCTAGCCGATTTCGGGTTCTGTGCACAGATCACCCCAGAGCAGAGCAAACGGAGCACCATGGTGGGAACTCCATACTGGATGGCACCAGAGGTTGTGACGCGGAAGGCCTATGGACCCAAGGTTGACATCTGGTCCCTGGGCATCATGGCCATCGAAATGATTGAAGGGGAGCCCCCATACCTCAATGAAAATCCTCTGAGAGTGAGTGTTACTAGTCCCATTTCAAGATGTTTGGGCTGTTGGTCTTTAATCCCAGGAAATGGGACTCGGGCTATTCCCTACAGTTTTCAACCTGGATCTTTCTTTTCTGGATGAAACTTGGCACTGTTGGGTTTAAAGTATAAGAAATGCTCAAAGGAAAGAGATATTAATAGTCACTCACTCATTCAACAATTTTTTGAGTTCCGATAATGTAAAAGAAACTGTTCTAATGGTGATGGAAAAAACAATATATAGTAACAGAAGGTAAGTGATGTGACGAAAAGCTGAGTAAGGAGCTTAAGAGAGTAACAGGGAAGGAGGGAGAAGTGTGCTATTTTATTGAGAGTAGAAAAGGAAGTCCTGGCTTTTAAGGTATTTGAGCAGAAATCTGAAGAAAGGAGTAAGCCATGAGATTAATCTGATGCAAGAGTTTCCCAGGCATCAAGTATACAAAGGACTTAATTTGAGAACATACTCGTATCCTGGAGAAAACCAAAGAGGCCAGTGTCCCTGAGTGAGTAAGCAGTTTGCAGATGAGCTGATAAGGTCAGAGAACTAGCAGGGAGCTGAATCAGGTAAGACCTAGTGACCTTTGTGAGAACTTGGCTTTTATTCTGTAAGAGATTTGAAGCCATTGGAGGATTTTGAGCTGAGGAGTAGTTTGACTTAATTTACAGCATAAATTGACCATTTTGACTGTTTTTCTGGAAGAAATAAAACAGACTGAAATACTGTTATAATCGGGTAAGAGTGGTGGTGTGGACTATATTGGTGGCAGTAGTAATGAAGAGTGGTTGGACTCAGGAAATACCTTGAACATATAGCTGACATGATGAAATGGATATCAGAGAAAGAGGAATCAACAATGCCTATAAGATTTTGGGCCCTAATTGCTGAAAGAGTTCATTTGCCGTTTACTGAGAAGGTTGAAGAGCAGGTAAAATGGGATAATAGAGCTGGTTTTGAATGTGGCAATTTGAAATGTTTATTAGACATCCAAGTAGAGATATTGAGTAGAGTTGGGCATATGAGTCTGGATTTCAAGGGTGAGAGGTCAGGGCTATAAATATAAATTTATGAGGAGGTAGTATATAGTTGGCTTATTTAAAGCATTGGAACTAGATGATTGATGCGGTAATTCACCTGGAGAGTAAGGTTTGGGTACTGAGCCCTGGGGTTCTCTGATGCTTACAGGTTGGAGGAACTAACAAAGTAGACCAAGGAGTGACCTTCCTAGTTGGAGGAGAACTGACAGAAGTGTGTCCTGGAGGCCAAGACAACAAAATGTTTGGAGGAGGATGGACCACTGTGTCAAATATCACTGATAGATAGATCAAGACCGAGAAATAAACATTAGATTTGCCAATATGGAGGTTAGTGATGAGCTTGATGATCAATATCAGTGGAGTGATGGTAATGAAATGAATGATAAGAGTAAATCTACCAGAATCGGAGAAGAAGTTGAAATGGCATGTAAAAGCAATTGTTGTTCTTTAACAAGTTTTGCTCTTAAGGGAACAGAAAAATGGAGCAGGAACCTGAAGTGGAATTGAGGGAGGGTTTTGAGGTTTTTTGGTTTTTTTTAAGATGGTATTATTTTAGCATGTTTGTGTGCTGATAGGAATGATATAGTAGAAAGAAAGAATGTGGTCATGAGCAAGAGAGAAGTGACATCTGTAAGAGTCCTGTACAGGAGTCCTGTACTTCATCCTGAAATAGATGAGAGGAGTTGGATCAAGTATTGAAGGAAGGAGTATTAGATTAGGGCAATTTGTCCATAGAAATGAGAGAGGGAAAGCAGAGTATATGAATACAAGTGCAAGTAGGTTGGTAATTTTGGTCATAGGCAAATAAGAGAATTATTCTGATTGCTTTTATTTCCTCATTTCTCAACCTCCCATCCAGTGTGGGAATTATGTATGTGTTGTTGTTGATAGGTGGTCATCTCATCTTAACTGATTACCTCTTGGATAGCCGATTACTGGAAAGTGATTCGGTGTACCAAACTGAAACTGCCCGAACATCCCAGCTTTGCCCTCATTCTACATTCCACACATCTTCCCCCGTCTTACAGTAGCTTTGAAGATGATGATCAGTAGGGTGTGGATGGAAATAAGACTGGGATTAGAATCAGAGGACATAAACTCATATGAATAGCTTGATCCCAGACATATGTTTCTGGACTTTATCTATGAAATGGGGATGATGATTCTTGCCTAGTCTATTATCTAGATTTATTGTGGTCATTAAATGAGATAGTATTTGTGTAAATACTTTGTGAATTAAAGTGCTGAATGCTTGAAAGGACTTTTTTTTTTTAACCTGTCCCATAAGATGGTTCATGTTAGGGGACTAGGGGAGACACAAGGAAACAGATTGTTGCTTTACAGAACACTTGCTTTTTATATTCCTTTCCTGCTAGAAGAAATCAGTTCTTAGGTAACTAAGGTGAAGGCATCAGGAGTAATTTCCTCCAGCAAATGGGCAGATAGATACTTAACTCATCATCAGGCTAAGTGAATAATAAACCCTTTAGATTTACAATCAAGAATAATAATAAACCCATGGGTCTGGAACACACTTCATAAGTTTATAAAGTGCTTCCCAATATACTGTCTTATTTTTACAGACATGTGTGATAGACACTGTTGTCATCCCTATTTTCTAGATGAGGAATTTAGGAGTTCACTGGCTTGCATGTGATCACATGGCCTTCAAATATTAAATCTGATCCTTAGATCATATTCTTTCCAGTATACCAAAGCTGCCTCTTTGTGTCCTAGAAGCATAACGCAGCTGACCATACTTCAGAGAGCAGATCTGGGCACTAAGCGAGAACTGTAGCTAGAGCCTAAGGTGATTCTTCATTTGTATTGCCAGGCCTTGTACCTCATTGCCACCAATGGGACCCCAGAGCTTCAGAACCCAGAGAAGCTGTCAGCTTTCTTCCGGGACTTTCTGAACCGCTGTCTCGAGATGGATGTGGAGAAGAGAGGTTCAGCTAAAGAGCTGCTGCAGGTAATTTTCCCTATGCAGGGAAGCTCCAAATTCAAGGTATCACTAAACCAGCCTTTTTTGCTTCATTTTTGTCTGTGAGGCACTACTGGCTCCTCACCTACAACTTCCCACACTCCATTTATATTCCTAGTTCCTTAAACTCCTTCATCTCTGGGCCTTTGTTCGTGTTATTCCCTGAAGCTCTTCCTCAGTCTATTAAAACTCTGTACACATTCATAGGCTCAGCTTAAAAATCTTCTTTCTGAGCTCCTGCTGAACGTTGCCTGTACCTTTCATCAGCACTTCTTTGTTTTGCTTGAATTAGAGTGAGATTCTGCCAGGTTGTGGGGAAGCCTGGAGTCGGGGGTTTGCCAAGCTTTTTAGACTTCCATCTGCTTAATCCTGAAATTACATAATTATTTCATATGGTTGCAAAAACTGCTTTTAGCAAGCTACCACCTAAGTATCACATTAAACTTGATGGTGGTGAATAATCTGTAGGCATGCACAGTTAGTTACTTCTTTATGATGAGGACCGAGAGTAACCGAGCAAGGCAGGGCATTAAAGGTAGTTATGAGCAACCCTGTCTTTCCCACTAGATTATTTATAACATCTATCTTCTTAATTTCTGGGTCTCCTCTTTTACCTAGGACTTGACTTAGAAAGGGTATTCAGAAACTTTATTGAACTGAATGAAATTGCTTAAAGTATTTACCTTCATTGGAATGCTACCCTCTAGAACATATTTAGTATCTCTTTGTAACCAGGGTTATGGATTTATAGAGCTCTGGTCTGTTAGATATGAGATTTGGGCTCTGCCAAATGTAACCCATTAGTCTGTCAGATCCTTTGGGACTGAAAACCCCTTATAACAGGCAGTACCATATAGGATCTCTTTGCCTTTCATATGAGATTTGCTCTGGAAACCCTAGACATGGAAAAATGTTCAAATTCTACTTTAAGGCTATGATTGGTGAAGATATTGTTCATTAGGTACCAAATTATAATTATTGAAAGATTAGTGCCCTCTAGAGTTTTCTTCCTGATACTATAAGTAATAATAAATGCATTATATTGAATCTTTACCACACTGTAGTTACCTAAGTGACTTATATGTTCTTTTCATCTATTCTTTATAATGACCCTGTGATTTATAGGTTCTAGTATTACCATTTTTATAGGTGAGTGAGTAAGTTTCAAGTGTTTAGTAATATTTCCATGATTATTTAGCTAATATGTGGTGGACCCAGAGTTTTATCCTATGTCTGTTTGGTATCTTAAATCACAAAAGCTTCACATGTTTTTCCCCTGTGAGAACACATATATGGATGAAATTACATATGTTGGAATTTGTATCTTCATGATTTCACCAATATCTTTTATTTCTTTCATAGTAACTACTTGTTTTCAGTGCCTTTTTATATCCTATATCTGTCCAAAAAGAAGATGAGGCAACTTCCAGCAACAAATATGTGTATATATGCCTATATGTATATGTGCCTGTACAATATACAATATGATTGATAAAAAAGACTTATAAGGATGGCAGAAGGATCAACTATGCTAATCATCTGAGTTAGTTTTGTTTAAACATCAGATCTGGTTCTCAGTTTTCTGGTGGCCAGGACAGAAAAGGAAATGTGATAGTTTCTATATTTCTTATCAAATGGAAAAATGTCACATCCTCGTGACAGAAAGCCTTTTTACTATTAAATGTAAGAAAAGTCATTTTTAGTGAAAAGGCTCTGAGTTACATAAAGAATTGTTTTCCATAACAGTTTTGGTGAAAATGTAGATGCAGTTTTCCTACAGTGTTTTCTACAGAATGGTCTTCTTTAATAGTGGTGGGTGTGGCCCATAGTACAGCCCAGTGAAAGTGATTTGGGAAAGGACCAAGCTATAGAAGGCTTTACTGGATTCAAAGATAGAAAAATAAATTCCTAGATCAGTGCTCCTGAAGTGCAGTATTGCCATATACCACTGGGTCATGATCAGTCAATACTGTACCCCAGAGATAATTATTATTCTGATTATCACCATAGTTTAGTCTTACCTAATATAAAATGGAATCATACAACATGAAATCTCTTGTGTCTGGCTTTTGTGACTCAGCATAATATCTGTGGATTCATTCTGTTGTCACTGTATCAATCATTCTTTTAATTGCTGTGTAATTTTCTGTATAGTATTATAAAATATAACATTATTCATTCTTCCATTCTCTTTTTTGGGGCTCTTTTTAGTTATGACTGTTGTAAGTAAAGCTGCTATGAACATTCTTGTGTGTGTCTTTTGGTGGATACACAAACTTAGTTCTCTTGGAAATATACCTATGAGTGGAAATGCTGGGATGTAGCATAGAGGTGTGTTTAAGTTGTAGGTAGATACTGCCAAACAGCTTTCCAAAATGGTCTGTTATCTTTTAAAGATGTTCTTCAACTTGGGGATGATCTGAAGCTTTCCAGGCAGCACCTTGTGCAAATATGGACGCCCTTAATGTCTTATGATGATTACTGAGGAAGAATGGTAAATAGTCATGTGTCTTTGCTCTTTTCTTCCCTTCTAGCATCAGTTCCTGAAGATTGCCAAGCCCCTCTCCAGCCTCACTCCACTGATTGCTGCAGCAAAGGAGGCAACCAAGAACAATCACTAAAACCACGCTTACCCCAGCCTCATTGTGCCAAGACTTCTGTGAAATAAATGCTCATTTTAGAAATTCCAACCCCTGATGCCCTCTCTTCCTTGCCTTGCTCCTCCCATTTCCTGGTCTAGCGCTCTCATGACTTTGATCCTTAAAAACCATGTGTCCAGCATTGACGAGAACTGCAACTGACTAACCAGATGATGGCCATTTCTAAATAAGGAATTTCCTCCCAATTTGTGGTTGTGAGGGTGGTTTATGATCAAGAGCTTATATGAATAAACCCTTGGACTCCTATTTCTACACAGCAAAATCTTCTACCCCCACCCCAATCTTGCACCTGCCAGTCAGTTCTTAACTCTATAAATTTTTGGCTTTATAACATTATTGATTGGTAATCAGTTGAAATTTCTTTAGTGCTTGCTTTTCCGAGGCCGAACTGCCCAAACTCCTATTGTACTTGAAAATTGGAACAGTGTGAGGGGTGCTGTGAGGGTTGATAATTTACCAGAGACACGAAATGGCTCATCTTCCTGGACCATGGCTTTGGCGCAGCTGATCTCGATATGGGAGAGAAAGCTACAATGTTTTTTCTTCTTGTGTGCTTCTAGCTGCTACCTGGGGGGATCTTCACCCAGTAGTGTTCCCCATGCTATTTCTTGTGAAATGGTCTTGGCTATGTAGCAGCTTTTGACTCCCTACATCCCCTAGGCTGCTGCCCCAATTCTGTCTTTGTTTAGAACTTTGAGAGGTTTCCTAGGGCACATGCTGGGTGAGAGCAGTGTGAGAAGTCAGGGAAAAAATTTAGCTGCTTTTAGAACAAAGTTGGGTATCAGCATCTGTCCAGCTATACCTGTGTGTTGTTTCAAGAATTCCGCCTCTTTCTCCAGCTGGAGTAAGGAGCTGAAAGATCTTCTGATGGCCTGAGTCTTCGGGTCAGAGGGAAGGATCTCCCAACTCTGAAACTACATGTTAGCTTTGAATGGATTTGGCGACCTGATAAGATACTCTGCCAGCTGTGAGGGGACCCTGTTTTTACAATGCATGGCCAAGCTCTCTGCAAATGGAAATGCTTGCACTGGGTGTTGGGGATGTTTGCTACCTCCTGCTATCTTTGTGGTTTTGGTCCTCCCACTATGATAGGACCCCTGGCCAGCATTGTGGCTTGTCACGTCAGTCCCATTGGCTACCTTGTCATGCTCTGAGGTACCACTGCCTCTTGCAGCACAAGTTTTATTTCCTTCAATAAAAGGAGATGAAATTATTCTACTTGGAGTATGCCTTTCTTCTTTTCCTTTTCACCTTTCTTTTCTAATTCTTCATTTTGAAATAATTTCAGACTTAAGAAAACTTTAAGTTGTAGGTAGATACTGCCAGAAAATATATTTTCTTCCCGAAAGATTTGAGATTAAGCTGCAATAAGATGCCCCTTTACCACTGTGTACTGCAATGCATATTCTTTTTCTTAACACTCTTAATTATAAACAAAGAGAAAAGGACCTAAAATATTTATATTTATTTTATAATATATATTATATATATTATACTTATATTTATATTATAAGGTATTGGCTCAGGCGAGTATGGAAACTGAGAAGCTCCGTGATCTACACCTGCAGGTTGGAGGCTGGTGAGGGCCGGGGTGTAGTTCAAAGGTCTGAGAGCCTGAGAGCCATTGGTTGTATAGATGCCAGTCATAGTCTGATGTGTGAGAACCAGAACACCCTGAGGCAGGAGAAAATTGATGTCCCAGCAAGGCACTCCACCTTTTTGTTCTATTCAGGCCTCCAGTTAATTTGGTAATGCCCTCCAAAGCAAGGTCATCTGCTTTACTCTGTCCACCAATTCATATGTTAATCTCCTCTGGAAACACCCCACACAAAAACACATCCAGAAATAATGTTTAACCAGATACTGGGCATCCCGTGGCCCAGTGAAACCGACACAGAAAGTTAACCATCACACACTCCATCCCTACCTCCAGGTGAAAGAGAGAACTCCAGCAGGGACCAAGTGAGCTGACACCTTTTACAGTGCTATGTGGTTACCACATTTAGATCAAGGGGACAAAAGTGAAAAAGTTGGTGACCCCCAGTGTTGTTTTATGGAAAAAAAAAAAATAAAAGGTACAGGAGATCTTGCATGCATTTACTGAAAGGACAAGGACAATTCAATTGCTTATATGTAACACAAAGGAATGTCAGATGATGGTTCAGCTCTTCAGAAGACAGGAGTGTTGTACCTCCTCACATTTTTAATTTTTTTTTTTAAGATTTTATTTGTTTATTTGACAGAGAGATAGAGCAGGAACACAAGCAGGGGGAGTGGGAGAGGGAGAAGCAGGCTTCCCACCGAGCAGGGAGCCAGATGTGGGGCTCAATCCCAGGACCCTGGGATCATGACCTGAGCTGAAGGCAGATACTTAATGATTGATCCACCCAGGCGCCCCGACCTCCTCACTTTAGATTGATGAGGCCTGAGGAATGCTTAGCTGACTGTCCCTCTGGAATCTTAGAATCTTGGAATTGTCTGATAGTTGGTCATCGAAAAAGTAGCATTGCCTGTCCTGTGAACATTCCAACACTCTGTTTAAGCATTATAGGGATGATTATTTACTACTGGGATATCCAGACATCCACTCAGATAATGGAACATTCTTCCTGATCAGCCAGCTTAACACAGCATGCCCCATGCCTTTTATTGTCTGCCCAGTGTGGAGGCAAGAGAGCTCTGAAACTCTCTACTCAGACAATTGCTGCTTACATAATTCTCTGAGTACTATACACATCTGTCCTATATGTTAGTTTTCTATTGCTACATAACAAATTACCACAAATGTGGTTTAATGCAATACAAATTGTCTCGCAGTTTCTATAGGTCACATGTTTGAGCATGGCATGGGTGGATATTCTGCTCAGAGTCTCATGAGGCTAAAATCAAGGTATTGGTCAGGGTCTTGAAGTCCTCTTTCAGGCTTACTGGTTGTTGGCAGAATTCATTTCCTTGTGGTTGTAGGACTGAGGTCCTCATTTTCTTTCCAGCTGTCAGCCAAGGACTACTCTCAGCAATTAGAAGCTGCCAACAGTTTTCTGCCCACCCCCACCCCTGGCCCTCATGGGCAATTCACAAAACGAACTTTGCTTTATTCCAGATTAAGCCAGAGCACATCTCTCTTTCACTTTGGCAACCAGGTAGAGAAAACTGCTTTTGAAGGGCTCCTGTGATTAGGTCAGGGTTATTTAGATAATCAACTTTTCTTAAGGTCAGCTAATTTGGGAACTTAATTACATCTGCAAAACCCCTTCACCACAGTACTTAGATTACTGTTTGATTGGAAAACGGAGAAGTTATGTACACCAAAGGCTGGGCATCTTGGAGGGCTCAACCCATTTGGGCTCCTATAACAAAACACCATAGACTAGGTGGCTTATCAACAAAGAAATTTATTTCCCAAGGTTCTAGAGGCTGTGGTGTCCAAAATCATGGTGTCAGTATGGTCAGGTCCTGGTGAAGGCCCTCTTCCAGGTTGCAGATGGTTAACCTCTTGCTGTGTCCTCACATGGCAGAAGGGATTAGGGAGCTCTATGGGCTCTGTTTTCTGAGAGCAGTAATCCCACTCATAAAGGCTCCACCCTACAAAGCACGACCACCCCCATTTGTATCATCACTTTGAGCATTAGGATTTCAACATACGAATTTGAAGTGGGGGGATACATTCAGGTCGTATAGCAGGGATCATCTTAGAGTTCTGCCCAGCATATCCTGGAAGGGGCTATCTGCTCTCAGCCATCTGTTCAGGACACTTGAATTAGGGGATGGGAAATAACTCAAGTCGTGTAACTGTAGTGCAGACCTGAACCCAGGTATTCCTTTCCATACCTCCATATTTTTCCTCCTGTCCTGATTCTCTTAGGCAGTTGGGAAGTCTGAACAATACACTGTGTCAAGAGCAGGCAGATACCAACCTGAAGGCACTGCTAGAGCCATGAGGCTGGTTAGTGTTAACCAATTCAACTGAAGTCACACTGATACCTTTATCCTGCATTTGATTGTGTAACTGCCATGTGGGCACTGTGCAAGGTGTCCTCACTCTTGGGTATAAGCAAATGTGGTGCAAGTACTGTGGAACCATGGAGGAAGGAATTTGGGGACGGAGCTATTCCTGGGTTCCTGTTAAGTTAATTGTGCTGGGTCAGATGTTATAGACATTTTCAAAAGAAGCCTCTCACCAGAAATAAGGGAATATCCAAAAGCATGGGAGACATTTGGAGGAAGTACATCCTATCCTATACTTGGATCCCTTCAAGAGAACCGTCACCCAGCCTATCCCATTCTTCTGAGCATCTCAATGACAGTGGGTCCTTTGCTAATCTGTCACAGTGCTGGATCAGTTGTCAGTTGCTAAATTCAGCAAGGGAGGGCTGGAAGCACTTGAGTGCTTTCTAACATTTACCTCCTATGAGTTTCCTGTCCTACTCCACTGAATCACATTACCCACTACCACCTATAAAACTATCCATAACAGACTCTTAGGTCCAATGGCTAGCTCTTCCTCTACGTCCTGGGATGACACAGAATTCTTGGTCATTGGAAAAGTCTTGGGAGTAATCCTATAGATCTTGGTTAGGCCTTATTCAAGCCCTGTAACTATGAATATTGGCCGTAACTCCTGTGTGTGCGCATAGTGCGCATGCACACACACACACACACACACACACACAGAGCTCTGGACTGGATAATATGTTCTGTCTAGGCTGTTTTCCTGTGGGGTCAAACGGCCTTTGCCTATTTGCCTTCAGTAACCACCTCCTATAACCCTATAACCAACTCCTATAACCCAACTATCCATGTTTCCTGGGCTTCTCAAGCCAGACATTTAAAGGAGAGTTAATACCTATTCTTCTCAAACTGTTCCAAAAGAACAGAAATGGAAGGAAAACTTCCAAACTCATTCTATGAAGCTAGCATTATTTTGATTCCAAAACCAAAGACCCTACTAAAAAGGAGAATTACAGTCCAATATTCCTGATGAACATGGATGTAAAAATTCTCAATAAGATACTAACAAACCGAATCCAACAGTACATTAAAAGAATTATTCACCACAACCAAGTGGGATTTATTTCTGGGCTGCAGGGGTGGTTTAATTTCCACAAACCGATCAATGTGATATACCCCATTAATAAAAGATAAGAACCATACGATCCTATCAGTAGATGCAGAAAAACATTTAACAAAATACAGCGTCCATTCTTGATAAAAACCCTCAACAAAGTAGGGATAGATGGAAAATACCTCCACATCATAAAGGCCATATATGAAAAACCCACAGCCAATATCATCCTCAATGGGGGAAAACTGAGCTTTTCCTCTCTAGTCAGGAACAAGACAGAGGTGTCCACTCTCACCACTGTTATTTAACATAGTATTTGAAGTCCAAGCCTCAGTGATCAGAACAACAAAAAGAAATAAAAGGCATCCAATTGGCAAGGAAGAAGTGAATCTTCCATCATTTGCAGAAGATATGATACTCTATGTAGAAAACATGAAAGCCTCCACCAAAAAAACCGTTAGAACCAATACATGAATTCAGCAAAGTTGCAGGATATAAAATAAACATAGAGAAATATGTTGTGTTTCTATATACCAATAACAAAGCAGCAGAAAAAAATCAAGGGCTCAATCCCATTTACAGTTGCACCAAAACCCGTAAGATACCTAGGAATAAACCTAACTAAGGAGGTGAAAGACCTATACTCTGAAAACTATAGAACACTTATAAAAGACATTGAAGTGAACACAATGAAATGGAAAAACATGCCATGCTCATGGACTGGAAGAACAAACATTGTTAAAATGTCTATAGTACCCAAAGCAATCCTCACACTCAATGCAGTCCCTGCCAAAATATCAACAGCATTTTTCATAGAGCTAGAACAAACAATCCTAAAATTTGTATGGAACCAGAAAATCTCAATTCCATACTTTAAGCTCTATAACAAAGCTGTAGTGATCAAGACAGTATCGTACTGGCACAAAAATAGACACATAGACCAATGGAACAGAATAGAAAATCCAGAAATGAACCCACAACTATATAATCAGCAAATCTTCAATGAAGCAGGAAAGAATATCCAATGAAAAAAGACAGTCTCTTCAACAAATGGTGGGAAAACTGGATAGCAACATGCAGAAGAATGAAACTGAACCACTTTCTCATACCATACACAAAAATAAATTCAAAATGGATGAAAGACCTAAATGTGACACAGGAAACCATCAAGATCCTAGAGCAGAACACAGGCAGCAACCTCAATGACCTCAGCCACAGCAACTTCTTACTAGACATATCTCCAGAGACAGGGAAATAAAAGCAAAAATGAACTATTGGGACTTTATCAAGATAAAAATCTTCTGCACAGCAAAGGAAACAACAAAACTAAAAGATAACCTTCAGAATGGGAGAAGGTATTTGCAAATGATATATCTTATAAAGGGTTAGTATTCAAAATCTATAAGGAACCTATCAAACTCAACACCCCCAAAATAAATAATGCAGTTAAGAAATGGGCAGAAGACATGAACAGACATTTTTCCAAAGAAGAATGGTAAAAGACACATGAAAAGATGCTCATCATCACTTATCATCAGGGAAATACAAGTCAAAATCACAGTGAGATACTACCTCAAACGTGTCAGATGACGAAAATTAACACAGGAAACAATGGATGTTATTATAGAGAAAGGGGAACCCTCTTACACTGTTGGTGGGAATGCAAACTGGTGCAGCCACCTTGGAAAACAGTATGGAGTTTCCTCAAATAGTTAAAAATAGAACTACCCTATGATGCAGCAATTGCATTACTAGGTATTTACCCAAAGGATACAAAAATACGGATTTGATTCAAAGGAGCACATGCACCCCAATGTTTATAGAAGCATCACCTACAATAGCCAAAATATGGAAAGAGCCCAGATGTCCATGGACTGATGAAGGGATATAGAAGATGTGGTATATATACACAAGGGAACATTTTTTAGCCATCAAAAAGAATGAAATCTTGCCATTTGCACTGATGTGGACAGAGCTAGAGGGTATTATGCTAAGCAAAATAAGTTAGTCAGAGAAAGACAAATGCCATATGATTTCACTCATATGTGGAATTCAAGAAACAAAACAGATGGACATATGGGAAGGGGGAAAAAGGAGACAGAAGCAAACCATAAGAGACTCTTAACTATAGAGAACAAACAGAGGGTCAATGGAGGGAGGTGGGCAGAGAATGGGCTAAATGGGTGATGGGTATAAGGAGGGCACTTGTTATGATGAGCACTGGGTGCTATATGTATGTGACGAATCACTAAATTCTACTCCTGAAACCAATTTTATGATATATGTTAACCAACTAGAATTTAATAAAAACTGAAATAAAAAAATAATATCTGCCTTAAGATTCCAAGCAAACAAAATAATGTATGTAGAGCATTTAAAACAATCCCTGACACCCAGCACATTCAGTCCCAGTTTTACAATGTTTGAAATCACCTGGTTTGTCAGGAGACTCTTTTACTGGCACCAAAATGAAGGTTTTATAAAACAATCAATAACTAGGAATCTGGGTTTGCTTAACCCAATAACTGGTTTCTGGCTATAGAACCAAAAGGTCAATCAAACATTGATAAAAACTTGTATCTATTTGAAGCTGCTTCAGGATACCCTGTTTAAAAGTCCAGGGCTCCCCCATTTCCCCCCCCCCCACCAAATTGCTAAAGGATTAAGTTTAATCCTTAAGTTTAATATCTCTTTCAGATTTGTGGTTCAATATTTTTTCATTATAGGTGCATTAAAAGCAAAAATACTAATTTCATGATATTTTTCTAAAGAGGAGATTCATTACTTTCAATAAAAAGGACACTTGTTCAAACAGGAGTACCATATGCATTTAGCAAAGATAATGTCCAAGCTTTGGACTTGATACGCTGCTGTGCAGTTGACTACAGTCTGGCATCAAGCCCTGGCATGCTGCCAGGAAAGAAATCAGAGGCTGCGTTAGACCACCTAGGTGATGTGTAGCCACAGGTCTCACGCTTATCCTTTTCTTTGTGTCAGTTTCATCATTTTGCTGATTTATACAATGAGTACTTAAAAGAACCTTTGTTTACTCATTCTTTAGTCCAAAAAATGAGTGATAAAATTGCTCTTACAAAAATAGGAAAGCTACAAAAAGGCTGGAATAGTGATTGTTCAGATTTTAGCTGTGGGAAGTTAAATAACTAGTTTTTTCTATTTTGCTGAGAAACCTAGGTGATCATGTGCCATCCTAGATGTTTAAATGTGTGTGCGTGTGCGTGTGTGTGTGTGTGTGTGTGTGTGTGTGAGAGAGAGAGAGAGAGAGAGAGTGCATGTTTACAAAATATATGAAGTTGGCTTTATGGACTATAGCAATCTGCAAACTCTTGTTGGGTCCCCCCAAAACTGCGTACACCAATAATGGGTCCGTGATTAAAGGAGCGAGACTGATACAAAGCGAAGGTCAAGCAAAGCTTTATTTCACGCCAGGCATCAGGAATCAGACCGACCGTCAAACAGACTGGTCGGGGCCGCCCCTACAGAGAGGATGACCCCTTCCTGCTTTCCAGACTAACTTTTATAGAGCAAGGCCATGTGGTTGGGCCTGGCCACACACAGGTGGCCAATGAGATTGTAACACACACAGGAAACTCCACAGTGATGCTAGGTGACCAACTGAATTACAATTTACCCTAGTAGACATTTGAACCAGCCTATCACACCTTGGTTAGGACTGGCGCCAAAAGGCTCCCAAAGGGCGGGGCCCATACTCCTTGGTAGCTAGGAGACAGTATGCGCCCCCACTGATTGAATACCTCCACCTGGCCTGACCCACCCTTGTACTTGGACTTTGTTACCTGGGACTGGTTTCCCGGACTTGCTTTTAAATAAGTTCCCCTGGTGGGGGGCAAGGTCAATTTAAGTTTTACAACAAAATGGCAGTTCAACCAGGGTGGGGCTGCTCTGGCTGAATAGGCCCTTACACTCTCTTACATTGTTTTTAGCAGCAGTCTCTATAAGCCCACAGTGTGACAATAATCACTAGAAAAAAACTATATCTCAGGTCAGCTTATTCCTTATGGAAACTATTGGACCAAGAGCCACAATGCTACAGAAGAAAGGTAGAGTTTTGAAAAAATGACAAGCAAACCTTCAGTTTGCAGTTTTGAAAATCTTAAAAAACAAAATTGAGGGGCGCCTGGGTGGCTCAGATCATGATCCCAGGGTCCTGGAATCGAGCCCCATGTCAGGCTTTCTGCTCAGTGGGGAGCCTGCTTCCTCCTCTCTCTATGCCTGCCTCTCTGCCTACTTGTGATCTTTCTCTCCGTCAAAAAATAAGTAAAATCTTTAAAAACAAACAAAAAACCCCCAAACAAACAAAAAAACAAAATTGAGAGGCGCCTAGATGGCTCAGTTATCTCTTTTCAGCTCAGGTCATGATCCTGGGGTCCTTGAATGGAGCCCTGTGTGTAGGACTCGTTGCTCAGTAGGGAGTCTGATTCTCCCTCTCCATCACTCCTGCTTATGGACTCTCTCTCTTTCTGTGTCAAATAAATAAATAAAATCTTTGAAAAAACAAAAAACAGAATTGAGTTCACAATTTCTTTTGAGTTCATACTTTTTATCTAAGATCAGACAGGGCCACCAGACTTTGAACAATTTTCATTGCAAAAGAACAATTTGACTAGATGAATAATGAGTCTACAAAATTAAATCAGTTCTGTTGGGACAATAAAGCCAGGAAACAATCTCCTCCAGATATTAATGGGAATCTGTGGTTTCTTAAACCACATTGTATCCCTCAGTTTACGTTCATTACTCATCTTTAACTGGTAAATCTGAAGCCCCCACAGAGATTAACTGAATTCTTTTGTTCTTTGAAATAAGAGTGTTATAACTTATTTGATAAGTTCGTTGGTACTCTTTTTTATACTCTGTTTTGCATGCTTTAGTTTTGTCTCACTTCTGCTTTAAAACCAGTGACAGAATCAGGCCTGTATTTGCTCAAAAAACCTCCACAGCTTTGCTCATTCTCTGTTGATAAAAGGAAAAGGTCTCGAGGGGCCTGGGTGGCTCAGTCGCTAAGCCTCTACCTTCAGCTCAGGTCATGATCAAGGAGTCCTAGGATCGAGCCCCGCATCGGGCTCCCTGCTCTGTGGGAAGCCTGCTTCTCCCTCTCCCACTCTCCCTGCTTGTGTTCCCTCTCTCGCTGTGTCTTTCTCTGTAAAATAAATAAATAAAATCTTTAAAAAAGGGGCGCCTGGGTGGCTCAGTGGGTTAAAGCCTCTGCCTTCGGCTCAGGTCATGATCCCAGGGTCCTGGGACTGAGCCCCGCATTGGGCTCTCTGCTCAGCAGGGAGCCTGCTTCCTCCTCTCTGCCTACTTGTGATCTCTGTCTATCAAATAAATAAATAAATGAATAAAATCTTTAAAAAAAAATCTTTAAAAAAAAGGGGGCTCTAAAGAAGAACTCAGAATGGAGTTTTGGAAAATCTTCATATCACATAAAAAATTGCCTAATCCCTTGATATCTAGTCTCAGTGGGTGCCAACCAGTTTCGTAGTGCTCGGTCAAGGGTTGAGCTAGGACCCCAGAATGGAACTTAGGAGGAAGAGGGTAAACATTAAAGGATCAAACTACTTTTCCTACTCTACACTAAACCATCCTGATCCAAGCTACCATTCTTTATTCTGGACAAGCCCTCCCAACTGGTTATTGGAGGTATACTCCAGGGAACTCAGGGAGGTCAGAAAAAAAATGCAGCCTGTCTTACTCAGCTTAAAGGTTGTTGGATTTGTAGCTTCTATTTATATAACCAATTGTACCAAGCTTTATAGTAAGCACAGGGAATAAGTGATGAGTTACATATGGCCTCATCTTCATGTAGATTAAAACTGGAGGCGGAAATTAAAGCAGAAATTAAAACCTCAGCAAAACAAAACAGGTAATTATAATCAATGCAGCTAATATAGTACTAAGAAGTTAACTTGGACAGACATATAGGACAAGAGAAGGAAGTACTTAACTGAGCCTGGTGGTTGTGATGGTCAAAGGCTTCCTGAGCTGAATCTTACACCAACAGAAAGAGTTAGCCAGGTAAAAGTTTGGAGTGGGAAATGGGAAAGACTGACCGTAGGGACAACATGAATAAAGATGCATAATGGTGTAGGGCAGTAGCATAAGAGGCTTGGGATGTATTTTATGGTGACTAATATAACACCATTTAAAAAAAAAACAAAAGATTTGGATTTGCTGGAGTTTCAATATGAGTAGGGGTGAAGGAGAGTGCGGGGTGGTGGTGGTAAGAAGCTGGAGAGAAAGACAGGATCCAATTTAAGGGGCTTGAGCTTTACCTTAGGAGTAAATTTTAAACATGGTCAGATTTGCATTTTTTAAAAGATCACTAGCTGCTCTTTGAAAGGTATATTTGGGGTGCAGCTCAGAGGGTTGAGCGTCTGTCTTCAGCTCAGTTCCATGATCCCAGAATCCTGGGATGGAGTTCCACGTGGGGCTCCAAGCGCAGTGAGGAGCCTGCTTCTCCCTCTGCCTGCTGCTCCCCCTGCTTTGTGCCTGTGCACTCTCTGTCTGACAAATAAATAAATGCATCTTAAAAAAATGGTAAATTTGGGGAATGGTAAACTGGAAGTAGTGAGATTCTTTGGGAGCCTACTGCAGTAATTATCTTGATTAACCCTTACCACAGCAGTATCAAGCAACTGGTACTTACTGAGATGATTAGGGGCCTAGTGGGCATTGATATACAGCAAGGGAAGGACTAGCAGAAATGGACAGGAAGTGTGAGGGCACCAGCGGGGAGGCACACTGCAAAGGAAAGGGAAGAGTCAAGAGTGGAGCTTTGGTTTCAGGTCTTGCCATTTAACAATTTGGAGCCAAATATGATGGAGCCTGTTTGAAGGGAAAGCAGCGTAGGGTATACTGAATTCAAGGTGTCTAAATAGTGGGACGATTCAGATAAGATGACCAGCAGACAACTGGGTATAATGGTCTAAGAGCTCAGAAGTGAGGTCAGAGTTACAGAAATAGCCAGAGGAATAAAAAATTAAACAAATAATGGGGGGCCTGGGTGGCTCAGTGGGTTAGGCCTCTACCTTCAGCACTGGTCATGATCTTGGGGTCCTGGGATCGAGCCCCTGCATAGGGCTCTCTGCTCAGCAGGGAGCCTGCTTCCCCGCCCCCCCTGCCTGCCTCTCTGCCTACTTGTGATCTCTTTCTGTCAAATAAATAAATAAAATCTTTAAAAAAAATTAAACAAATAAAACTAAAACAGACCCATTGCTTGAAGTAGGTTGGGGAGAAAAAGACAAGAAAAAAAATAACAAAAATGAGATAATCTATAAATAATTTGTCTACAAAAACGTTAATGCCTGAACTAAATGATTAGCGAGAGCTAAGCTTATGCTGAAATTATTTTTATAAGAAGCAAAATAAGACAAAGAGTAGGCCTCTGAGCAATGCTTGGGGGTTGCACCTGACTTCAGCCTCAGGCCGTAGAGACCACGCCCCTGGCCACGCCCACCCCCACGCGGCCTCCACCGCCTCGTTGAACCAGGCGTCCATTTTGAGAGATGCTAGTCTTCTCCAGTGGGGAGTTCGTGTTTGCGTTTGAGGCTTTGAAGTCACTGTAAGTAACGTGTCCAGCTCTGTGCTTCCTCCCCTTAAGCCTCTCCAGGAATAGGAAGCCACATAAATATTACCAAGCTGGCAGCCAGTGAGGCCCTTGGACCCAAGGAGCTCACCAGGTGTGGTGAGCCGGGAGCTGCCATTAGCCCTGTGCTCTGGGGAGGCAACGGAGGCCAAAGGGCTTCCACTTGACCCTGTCCCCATCGGTGGGTGACAGGGGCACAAGCTGGGCAGCCCCAGTGGCTTGGCTGGCGTCCAGGGCTGGTCTGCTGTTGCCTTGTCCGTGAGTCCCTCCTGGTGGGAAGTACGGCTCTGCTCATTTGTTTCTCCCCTCTCTGCGGTCATGCCCGACGCTGCCAGTGTTCAACGTGTGAAAATGTTATTTCTTGCCCATTTTCCAAGTTACTCATGGATGGAGCGTAAGTCTTGCTCTAGTTTCTCAATCCTAGCAAGCACATCCTAGTGTTTGACTCCAGCACCGGGTGAATGGTGGTGCCCTTTGCTGAGATGCGACAGATTTCAGAAGGAATAGGTTTGGGAGGGAAAAGCAGGGGTTCAGTGTGGGATATATTAATTTTGAGATGTCTGTGAGAAATCCAAGTGGAGATGTCGGCCGGCTGCTGGACGTTTGGAAGGGAAACAGTGTTTATTGATCTTTCCCTAATTATGATTGAACTCCAAGGATCTGTAGATGTTTGGGGAATTGTGGTAATGATTTTGGTTAAAATACTGCCTTTTATTCAGTATTCCAGCAGTATACCACCCTTCCTGTCACAAAGTTTTTGTTCTTGGACATACCACTATTTGCAGCTGCTCACACCAAATTCATGTAGTTTCATCACAGTTTCAACATCAGCCAATTCGGACTTTTTCTCATTTCCATTGTGATTATTTTCCTTAGACCATGGGTTTTTTATAGTGTTAAATTCCCAAATGTAAATTTTTGTAGTTATCGTTTTCTTACTGATTTCTAGCTGAATTGCACGGTAGTCAGAAAATATGCTCTTAAGATTTCAATTCTTAGAAGTTTATTAAAACCAGTTGTGTAGTTCAATATATGACTTTCGATAAATGTTCAATTTGGGAAAGAATGTATATTCTGCAGTCATTGAGTATAGTGTCCCATAAGTGTTAATTAAGATTAGTTTGTTAATCGAGTTGATAAAATCTTCTATATCCTTTTAGACTTTTTTGTCTGCTTATTATATCATTTATTGAGAGAAGTATGCTAAATCTCCCGCCATGACTGTGGATTTGTCTATTTCTCTTGTAGAAGCCATGTGATTGGGTGCCTATGAACTGGAAATTATTTTTTAGTCATTTTGCATCTTTATGAAATGTCCTTTTTCTTTACTGATGCTTTTTGCCTCAAGCAAAAAGCAAGCGAGGTTTTGATCTGCTGGTAACTAGTGAGATAGATTGTATTATTTGGCTCCAATTCTTATCCTTCCTTTAGTTATGCCTTTTGTGTTCACACTCCTTTTGCCTTATAACTTATAATGCCCTCCTACTGTGAGTTCACTTACTCTGCTTCTGACTTTGACTTGAAGACATCCTTTGAAGCAGAGCCTTGAGATGGATTTGCATATTACAGCTTACTCTCTTGGACAACTGCCACCATCAGGAGAATATACTCTGGCCAACTCAGTTGAGCCATACATGGAACAGAGCCAGGTCACTCCAGTCATACTAGCCGAGGCCAGTCCAGATCAGCAGAGTATGAGCAGTAAATGCTTATTGTCACATGTGACTCAGGTTTCATCTTTGATTGGTATGTGGTGTTGTCCTGGTAATGGGACACTAATCTTCCCATTCTTTTAACTTCTGTAACAACAAACCAAATTCTTGTAAAGAACATATTGTTGGGCTTTGTTATTTTAATCCACTTAGACAATTTTCAATTCTTTTTATTATTTATTTATTTGTTTGTTTGTTTATTTATTTATTTTAAAGAATTTATTTATTTATTTGACCGACAGAGATCACAAGTAGGCAGAGAGGCAGGCAGAGAGAGAGGAGGAAGATGGCTTCCCGCTGAGCAGAGAGCCCGTTGTGGGGCTCGATCCCAGAACCCCGAGACCATGACCCGAGCTGAAGGCAGAGGCTTAACCCACTGAGCCACCCAGGTGCCCCTATTTTTATTTTTATTTTTTAAAAGATTTTAGGTAGATAGAGAGTCAGGCAGAGAAAGAGGGGGAAGCAGGCTCCCTGATGAGCAGAGAGCACAATGTGGGGCTCGATCTCAGGACACTGGGATTATGACCTGAGCCAAAGGCAGAGGCTTAACCCACTGAGCCACCCAGGCACCACATTCAATTCTTTTTAAACATGGAGCATTTAGACTATATTTAAAGGAATTACTGGTATATTTAAGTTTAAATTTGATTTACCACTTGCTTTCTACCGTTCTGTGTTCCTTTTTCACTTTTTTCTTGCTTTTTGATTGAATAATATTTATGATTTCGTTTTATTTTCTTTGTTGGCTTACTATATACACACCCCTTTTCTCAGAGGTTACTTCGTGGTGTACAGTATACGTCTTTAACGTATCAGAGTCTACTTTTAAGTTATATTATACCACCTCATCATATATCATATGAGAACTGATTAACAGTACACTTTCATTTTCCTGCTCCTGGCCTTTAAACTCTTGTCATACATTTTACTGCTATAATTGTTACAAGCAGAAATATTAATTGTTATTGCTTTTGTTTCAGTCAATTATCTTCTGAAGTAATTTTATAAATAAAAAAAATTATTTTATATCCACCCATATATTGAATATTTCTGGTGCACCTCATTTCTTTATGTAAATGTGTATTTCCACCTGGTAGCTTTTTCCTTCATATTGGGTGATCTTAACATTTCTTGTAGTGCAAGTCAGCTGGTGATTAATTCTTTTCTAGTTTTGAATATCCAAAAGGTCTTTATTTCACTTTAATTAAAAAAATTTTTTTAAGATTTTATTTATTGGGGGCACCTGGGTGGCTCAGTTGATTAAGCATCTGCTTAATCTCCCCTGTTTGTATGCTCTCTCTCTCTCTCAGATAAAGAAATCAATTTTTTATTAGAGAGTGAATGAGAGAGAGAAAACACCAGTGCGGAGAGGGAGAAGCAGATTCCATGCTGAGCAGGGAAACTGACTCAAGACTCAGTCCCCAGACTCTGGGACCATGACCTGAGCTGAAGGCAGACGCTTAACCAACTGAGCCAACCAGGTGCCCTTTCACTTTCATTTTTTTTTAAATTAAATTTTATTTTTTATAAACATATAATATATTTTTATCCCCAGGGGTACAGGTCTGTGAATCGCCAGGTTGACACACTTCACAGCACTCACCATAGCACATACCCTCCCCAATGTCCATAATCCCACCCCCCTCTCCCACCCCCCCTCCCCCCATCAACCCTCAGTTTGTTTTGTGAGATTAAGAGTCACTTATGGTTTGTCTCCCTCCCAATCCCATCTTGTTTCATTTACTCTTCTCCTACCCCCTTAACCCCCCATGTTGCATCTCCTCTCCCTCATATCAGGGAGATCATATGATAGTTGTCTTTCTCCGATTGACTTATTTCGCCAAGCATGATACCCTCTAGTTCCATCCACGTCGTCGCAAATGGCAAGATTTCATTTCTTTTGATGGCTGCATAGTATTCCATTGTGTATATATACCACATCTTCTTTATCCATTCGTCTGTTGATGGACATCTAGGTTCTTTCCATAGTTTGTCTATTGTAGACATTGCTGCTATAAACATTCGGGTGCACGTGCCCCTTCGGATCACTACGTTTGTATCTTTAGGGTAAATAACCAGCAGTGCAATTGCCGGGTCATAGGGTAGTTCTATTTTCAGCATTTTGAGGAACCTCCATGCTGTTTTCCAGAGTGGTTGCACCAGCTTGCATTCCCACCAACAGTGTAGGAGGATTCATCCCCTTTCTCCGCATCCTCGCCAGCATCTGTCATTTCCTGACTTGTTAATTTTAGCCATTCTGACTGGTGTGAGGTGATATCTCATTGTGGTTTTGATTTGTATTTCCCTGATGCCGAGTGATATGGAGCACTTTTTCATGTGTCTGTTGGCCATCTGGATGTCTTCTTTGCAGAAATGTCTGTTCATGTCCTCTGCCCATTTCTTGATTGGATTATTTGTTCTTTGGGTGTTGAGTTTGCTAAGTTCTTTATAGATTTTGGACACTAGCCCTTTATCTGATATGTCATGTGCAAATATCTTCTCCCATTCTGTCAGTTGTCTTTTGGTTTTGTTAACGGTTTCCTTTGCTGTGCAAAAGCTTTTGATCTTGATAAAATCCCAATAGTTCATTTTTGCCCTTGCTTCCCTTGCCTTTGGCGATGTTCCTAGGAAGATGTTGCTGCGGCTGAAGTCGAAGAGGTTGCTGCCTGTGTTCTCCTCAAGGATTTGGATGGATTCCCTTCTCACATTGAGGTCCTTCATCCATTTTGAGTCTATTTTCGTGTGTGGTGTAAGGAAATGATCCAATTTCATTTTTCTGCATGTGGCTGTCCAATTTTCCCAACACCATTTATTGAAGAGGCTGTCTTTTATCCATTGGACATTCTTTCCTGCTTTGTCGAAGATTAGTTGACCATAGAGTTGAGGGTCTATTTCTGGGCTCTCTATTCTGTTCCGTTGATCTATGTGTCTGTTTTTGTGCCAGTACCATGCTGTCTTGATGATGACAGCTTTGTAATAGAGCTTGAAGTCCGGAATTGTGATGCCACCGACTTTGGCTTTCTTTTTCAATATTGCTTTGGCTATTCGAGGTCTTTTCTGGTTCCATATAAATTTTAGGATTATTTGTTCCATTTCTTTGAAAAAAATGGGTGGTACTTTGATAGGAATTGCATTAAATGTGTAGATTGCTTTAGGTAGCATAGACATTTTCACAATATTTATTCTTCCAATCCAGGAGCATGGAACATTTTTCCATTTCTTTGTGTCTTCCTCAATGTCTTTCATGAGTACTTTATAGTTTTCTGTGTATAGATTCTTAGTCTCTTTGGTTAGGTTTATTCCTAGGTATCTTATAGTTTTGGGTGCAATTGTAAATGGGATGGACTCCTTAATTTCTCTTTCTTCTGTCTTGTTGTTGGTGTAGAGAAATGCAACTGATTTCTGTGCATTGATTTTATATCCTGACACTTTACTGAATTCCTGTACAAGTTCTAGCAGTTTTGGAGTGGAGTCTTTTGGGTTTTCCCACTTTCATTTTTTAACACTGTTCATTATGAGTGCTGAATTCTAGCTAAATGTGTTTTATTCAGTTCCTTAAAGATGTTGCTCCACTGTCTTTTGGCTTGTATTGTTTTCAACAAATTATTTTTGTTGAAAAAAATGTCAAGAAGTCCTCTTTATTCCACATGTAATATGCCTTTCCTCTCTGGCTGGTGGTGAGATTTTCTCTTTACTAGTGTTTTTAAGCATCTTGACTATGATGTGTCTTATAGTTTGTTGTGTGTACTTTTCCTTGGGATTTGGTGTGCTTCTTAGCTCTGTAGGTTTATAGTTTTCATCATATTTGGAAACATTTTGGCCATTAATTTTTCAGATATTGTGTTTATCCCTTTCTCCCCCCCCCCCTTTTAGGGATTCCAGGCATGTTTATATTAGATTGCTTATAGTTATTGTGTAGCTCACAGTTGATCTCTTCATTTAAAAAAAAATTCTCAAGTTCTCTAAAAGATTTTATTCATTTATTTGACAGAGAGAGATTACAAGTAGGCAGAGAGGCAGGCAGAGAGAGAGGGGGAAGCAGGCTCCCTGCCAAGCAGAGAGCCCGATGCAGGGCTTGATCCCAGGACCCTGAGATCATGACCTGAGCTGAAGACAGAGGCTTAACCCACTGAGCCACCCAGGCACCCCCAGTTTACATATTTTAAAAATACCTTCCATGTCTCTCCTTAACATGCTTATTTTCTTCTACTGTCTTCAACGTACTGAAGACAATTGTAAAAATGTTTGGTGTCCTTCCCTGCTAATTATATCACCTGAGACATTTCTGAGTTGTTGATTGATAGTTTTTTCCCTCCATATAGGTGCATTCTCTTTTTTATGTTCCTGGTAATTTTTGATTGTATATTAGGCATTGAGAATTTTGTTTTGTTGGCTACTTCTCTTGTATTTTTGTTGTTGTTGTTGTTGTTGTTTGTTTGGTTGGTTGGTTTTTATTCTGATCTTTGTTTCAGAACAGAGTCAAGTTATTTGGAAACATTTTGATTATCTTGCAGCTCATTTTTTAAACTTATTTATTTATTTGGGAGAGAGTGAGAGAATGAGCCAGGGGAGGGACAGAGAAGCAGGCTTCCTGCTGAGCAGGGAGCCCAATGTGGGACTCAAGCCCAGGACTCTGGGATCATGACCTGAGCTGAAGGCAGATGCTTAACCAACTGAGCCACCCAGGCGCCCTTGAATCTCATTTTTAAGCTTCCTTTGGCTAGGCCATTGTCCTTAGTAGTAGCCTTTAATGTAGGCCTAATTTTTTTTTCCACTATTGAGGCAATACCCTTCTGAGTAAGCTTCCAAGTGCCTATGTATTATAAGGTTTTTCTGCTCTGGAGGAAACACCAACTATTCCCAGCCTTTTATGAGCTCTAAATGTCTAACCACCTCGTTTTGTGTGATTCTTTTTCTAACATCAGATAATTTCTTCACAAGCATGTACTGATTAGTATTCAGCTGGAGACTTGGAAAGACATGGAGGGAGGTACTTTTCCTTCCCTTCTGTCTGCTCAGTTTCTGTCTGCTCAGTTCAGGGATACTGCCAGGATCCACCTACAATCTCACTCCCAGGGCTTCATCCTGGAAACTGTATCCAAATTGCATTTACAATACTCACTTCCTTTGTTTCTTCTCTCTCAAAGATTGCTATCCTTCACTGCCTATTGTCCACTGTGTGAAAACCTTTCTTTCATATTTTCCCCAGGTTTTTTAGTCACTTAAGCTGGGAAGGTTACTCCAGTCCCTGTTACTCACATTTTTTGCCAGAAGTCTATGTTGAGACTATGCACTCTGAACTACAGCACTACCTTTCACAGAAAAACAGAGTGGAGCACAACAGAAGGTTTTCAGGGGTAGAGACCGCGCCTGGGATCAGGCCCTTTAAGACTTCTTGTTTGTTTATTCTTAAATACTTAGGGGTTTTTGTTTTTGTTTTCTTCCCCTAATTCCACACGAATTTTGTCTGAAAGTGTCCTATTAAAGTAGGGTGAGAAAATTCAGTAGTAACAGCTAGATATAGCTTAATATGTCCCTCCCTCTCTCCCTCCCTCTTTCTTTGTTTCTTTCTTTGTTTCTCTTTGTTTCTTTGTTTCTTTCTGTTTGTTTGTTTGTTTCTTTCTTTCTTCTTTCCCTAGTAAGAAAAACCCTTGTCTGTCAATAAAATGTAATGTTCAACTTCTTTGAGTGTCCTTAAAGTAAGGGGGAACATCCTTCTTTGTTCTTTCTTTATCCTTGTTGGAATTTAGAATGATAGATGCAGCTCAAGGGGCAGCCATTTTGGACCCTGAGAAGGAAGCCCTGTGCTGCCGTGGAACAGGAAGATGGAAGATGTCTGGGTTCTTAATGACATTGTGAAGCCACGTACTACATAATTTTTTAAATATTTTTGTTGGCAAAAGAAAAAACAAACGTCTTATTTCAGCCATTGCTATTTTGAAAATTCCATCATTTAAATTGAGGCTAACCCTAACTAATTCCAATGAGAGAGGAGCATAAGTGATGGGGCAGGCAGATATATATCTGAGTCACTTCTTAGTCAATGATTATATTTTTCTCATACCTCACCCATGCCTCTTAAGCTCTCAGGTTATTTCAAGAGCACATTATAGTTGAAAAAACACATTTGTATATATTATCTAATTATAATTTGTATATATTATCTAATGCTTTCCCCATTTATTAGTTGCCTAGGGCAGACAATATGATCCCATTTTAGAGGTAAGAAAACTAAACCTTGAATGGTGCATGACTGCAGTAAATACTAAACAAGTTAGTGGAAAAGGGGGGTGAAGCTCTACTCATCCACTGAATCCAGTGCATTATCCTAGATTATAAACTTTAAAATCTATCTTTTTTTGATGGAATTTTCTGTAGGGCAGTGAGGTAGGAAACTTTTGAAGGAGCTTTTAGATCCTAATAATTTTATTTGTCATTTCAGCAAAAAGGTGCACCATGCTTAAGGGCAACAGGATTGAGCCTGGGAGCCAGAGAAGAGTGAAAAGGCATTATCCATGGATCCTATGTGGCTGCAACCGACAATGCTATATCACCTTGATTACTGGTTGCTACACCTGCGAGTGGCAGGTCAAGCAGGAGAAAAAGTCTTTACCTGGACCCTGCTGCTGCTCTTGGGTATAGAGACATGGGAAGGAGTTGGACCATACTTTCTCAGATGTGGGGAACGTGGGCTGGTCTCTGCCCGTGAGAGCTCATTAGAGTCTCCAGGACTGGGCATGGTAGGGCTCTAGTTCTTTGATGAAAAGCCTACTGCAGTTCTGGAGCCAGAGTTAACCTTACAGAAACACATGCTTGTTTTCCTCATCTTCTTTCACTTTCATTTGCTTCTCCTTTTTTTTTTTTTTTTTTAAACTACCTCTTTTAGTCATGTTTTTGACTAGGAATTACAAGAATGCCTGAATCTTTAATTCTCTCTTCATTGTAAGTTTCCTAAAGAGCTGTGTTTATGAGGAAAATAACAGCAAGTGGGAAACAAGGTATTCCTTTATTATTGGTCAGGCTAATGCTTGATTTTCCCTAATGAAAAACTTTAGTAAGACTGAGTGGTGGCATGTGGCCTAGCCTTATTGAGGGCCTCTTACTTTAAACTCTTGGTTATATGTTGGGATTCTCTGGTGGGCTGTTTGATATAAAAGACCAAATGATGAGCACACTGAAGGGATAAGAGGAGGGCCATATCCTGAAACTTCATGTACTTATAAACGCAGTCCAACCAGGCTCTGAGATTCTGACCAGTTAGATCACTAGTTTCTTATGCCTACGATGGGAAACACAGGAAAAGGGGTAGAAATGGGAGGTTTTCCTAGATTAGGAGAAATGTTCTTCTGTCTCCTATATCTTACCTTCCTAGTTATTCTACCCACCTATAGCTGATAAGGACTAGTTTATATACTAGTGACTGGGAATAACAAATGGCTTTGATATGATTCCTGCTTTCAAGCAGTTCATAGTCACTTGGTGGAAGAGACAAGCACAATGCAGTCTTAAAATACTGAGAGTATTTATGTGTGTATGTGTATATGCATACATGCCTCCATGTGCCAAGAGAAGGGTTGAAAATACTTCATATAGAAGGTGAAAGGTGATTAAGAATTGGGTAGGTAAGGATTAGGGGATGGCAGAAGAAATCATTTTGGAGGAGTCAGGTATAAGGTTTACCTTAAGTTGAACAGAGGATACAAATGGCAAAGCGATGGGAAACAAAGCTAGAGAGGGAGATGGGACCAGTGTTATTTGGTTTTAAAAATTTGATCTCTGCCATGTAGGACATAAAGAGTCCCTAAAGATGGTAAACAGATGTTGCCTGATCTGTGTTTTGGAATGATTATTTGATCATGTGGAGGATGCATTGGAAGGTATGAAACAGGGAGGGAGACATCTTTGCCTTCAAAGAGAAAGTGATAGCAGTATATAAGGTAAGAGATGTTGGTGGTCTGGATTAGAGTAGTGATGGTAAAGATGGAGAAGAGTGAATTGATTCAACAGATACTTACTAGAAATGAGAGAAGGAAAAGGGAGGCTTCGTGCGCAGGGTGATATTTGAGTCAGTGTGGTATTATGGAAAAATTCCTGGACTAGAGCCTGTTTGGATACTATATTCCACTCTGCCCTTGGACTGGTTATGTGAGATCTCCCAGCCTCTCTACAGTTAGGGAATTTAACTAGATAATTCCTAAGGTTCCTAGATAATTCTCAAGGCCTCATTTCTGCTGAGGGAAAGGAGGATAAGAACTAAGATCTTGTGTTTTGGGAAAAGACTACCTAGATTCAATTTATGGCTTTACCCTGGACTATCTCCAAATTAGAGCTTTACCACTGTGTTACCTTGGGCAAGTAACTTAACATCTGGTGCTTTACATGCCTTATTAGAATAATGGAGGTGGAATAGTAGTAACCATGAATAGGATTTGTTGTGGGGATGGAAGAGATAATATGTTGAAGACACTTAGAATTGTGCTTGTCACACAATTAACCTCCAATAAATGTTAGCTATTTTATTACTCTTCTTGGAGTGACTGACTTGCAGAAGTGATCTTTCACATACAGAAATATGGGTACAAGGGATTGTGGGTAGAGGGAATGAGGTAGTTAGAAGTCAAGGGACAGAGAAGCACAGTAGTGTGCTTAGGAAAAACAAATTTCCAGTGTTGAAGTAGAGACATGTGAAATGATGGTAAGTAGTAGGGTGGAAAGGAATATTTTGATCAAATTATGAAACATCTTTGTGTCAAGTTAAAGTATTTGAATTTTCTCTTGTAAATAGTAAGGAGCCTTTGAAAATGCTTGAGCAAGAATGGTAACAATGAGAATCAAAATAAGGAAATGGATTTATTCATCCATTGGAACACTTACTATGTGCCACAGTGAATTAAGACAATTAAGGCCTCAGCCCTCCTGCAGATTATAATCTAGTGGGATGAGTTAGTTAGTAGACAGTAAATGAAGAAAGATTATTTCAGATTGTGATAAGAGCTTTGAAGATAATAAACAGGAAACGGTGTTAGAACCTGGGATGGGAGAGTGGTTGGAGAAGACCTCTTCGAAAAAGTGTCATGTGAACGGTCTCCTAAATGGAGAGGTAGAGTCAGCCATATGTACATCTGGGGCAAAAGTATTCCAGACAGAGGCACCAGACAGTACAAAGGTTTTGAGGTGGAAGCAAATTCGGTTATATTCTAGAAACAAAAAGAAGGCCAGTGTGGCTGGCATTTAGAAATGGAGTGTGTAGGATGGGATGAGGTCAGGGATGGACAGGGGTTGATCATGGAGGGCCTTGTTGCCATGGCAGGCAGTTTGTTGGTACCTTAGTACAATAGGAAGCTCTGGCAGGATTTTGAGCAGGGTAATGACATTATTTCATAGTTTTTTTTTTTTTTAAAGATTTTATTTATTTATTTGACGGAGATCACAAGCAGGCAGAGAGGCAGGCAGAGAGAGAGAGGTGGAAGCAGGCTCCCCACTAAGCAGAGAGCCCGAGATTGGGCTTGATCCCAGGACCCTGGGATCACGACCTGAGTTGAAGGCAGAGGCTTTAACCCATCGAGCCACCCAGGTGCCTCTGTCTGATACATTTTTAAAAGTCCACGTAAGATATTGTAGAGTGTAAGATCTGAGTCAAAGATCCTGTGTTCTTCACCCTCCTACACTCAGAAAGTGCATCCTGATAGCTGTAATGTCTCTCATCTTTTTAGAACACAGTTTCTACATTTTTCATTTTATTTCTTTGTTTTTGCTTTCACAGTAATGCCATAATTTAGACAGGGCAGGGATTATTCTGTCCAGTGTCAACTGATTAAATGTAGTGTCCCAAAGAGGCAGAATTCTTTTTCAGGTGATAAGGAAGTGTTAAAATTATAACTCAGATAGCAACCCAAACCTAACATTCCCAGGAAGGATTTGGCAATCTCTGGTATGACTGGTTTATGATGTGACTTTCAGTGAAGGGGGTTGTCTTCAGGGCTGTTTGAACACCTCCTCTGTAAAGATATCCTCCACCTTGGCTTTAGGCTCAGAGCTCTGGGCAGTGTCCCTGCCACTTCTTGGTTGTGTGACCTTGAGCCAATTACTTTACCTCTCTGAGCTTTAGTTCTTCTGCAAAATAAGGTTAAGAATACCTAACTTATATGGCCATATTGAAAAAGAAATCAAATGAAGATAGTTTATGAAATTTCTAGCATTGTATTGGCACAAGATAACTACTCAAAAAAAAAAAAAAAAAAGCTTTATTCCCTAACCTGTCCCCTGTCCCCCAAATTTGGGTAGGTTAGTGACTAAATGAACCAGTGAGTGATGATTGAATGAATTACTCAATGAATGAGTCAGCAAACAAATGTTTGGTAGATGGAGGGGAGGATGAAAGCAGCAGATGATTGTTAAGAGCCAGCTGCATTTAAGAAACTGTGCTAGAAAAGAAAAAAAAAAAACTGTGCTAGAGTCATAGGGTAGCTCTATTTTTAATTTCTTAAGGAATCTCCACACTGTTTTCCAAAGTGGCTGCACCAACTTGCATTCCCAACAGTGTAAGAGGGTTCCCCTTTCTCTACATTCTCTCCAACACACGTCGTTTACTGTCTTCTTGATTTTGGCCATTCTAACTGGTGTGAGGTGGTATCTCAATGCTGAGTGAAATAAGTCAAGCAGAGAAAGTCAATTATCATATGGTTTCACTTACTTGTGGAGCATAAGGAATAACACTGAGGACATTAGGAGAAGGAAAGGAAAAGTGAATTGGGGGAAATTGGAGGGGGAGACAAACCATGAGAGACTGTGGACTCTGAGAAAGAAACTGAAGGTTTTAGAGGGAAGGGGATGGGGGGTTGGGTGAGCCTGGTGGTGGGTATTAAGGAGGGCACATATTGCATGGAGCGCTGGGTGTGGTGCATAAATAATGAATCTTGGAACACTGAAAAAATAAAATTAAAATCAATACAAATAAGTTTTTAAGTAGTAAAAAAAAGAAACTGGAAACCGCTAGACATTGGCAGGATGGAGGTGTGTAACTGAAGTTCCTATTCCTCAGAGAAGAAACTGTCTCACTGAATACAAACAGATAAACATGTAATTGCAGTTAAGTGTAATACATGTTCTAAATAGGCTTATACAAAATTCCATAGGGGTAAAGAGACTACAGTGGTCACTCCAGCCTCCTGAGGATAATGCATGGCATTGCAACTCTGCAGAACTTTGACAAGTGTATACAGACACTGCTGAGGTAACATGGATACATGGAACTAATTTATACTTTTTTCTTTCTTTTCCCAGAGAGAGAAGTTATTTTACCCATTTCTGATTACTTCATTTTTGCTGTCTTTGATTTTGCTGTTTGTGTGGATAGAAACTTCAAATGAATACTTTGGCTTTGACTGGTGAGTTTCATGTTTTGTATTTTCATTTCTATAGGGGCTCTTTGGTTTGTGGACCACCTGAATTGTACCTCAGGCTGAAAATATTGGGTGGCATAAGAAGCAGGGTCACAAAATTGGTCTTTCGACAGTGACTGGGTGAGAGGCCTGACTCTGGCTTGGAGGAAGGATGCTCAGCACCACCACTTGTGATGCTAACTGTCCACATTGAGACTGAATCTGGTGCAGTGGGAAGCTATTCCAGTGACTCTCTGAAACCTTGTTCCTCAGTCTTTTTGTCTGGGCTACTGATGCCTACACTTAGTCTTCATGATCTCTGTCCATGAACCCTCATGTCTCTGCCTCACCTCTGGCCTCTGCCTCTTCCTTCTGTCCCCAGGGAGCTTCCTAGGACTCTGAACACAGAAATGGGTGTCCTTCTGGGCATCTTTTCCTGGGCAAACTCTTCATCCTGGACTGCTCCCAGCAATTCCAGTTTCTCTGGCCTGATGATTGCAAACTTACCCACTATTTGGTATTTGGCTGAGAAAGGGGTATGTTTGGATATGAGGCCTTTTTTTTTTTAAATGGAATACAATTAAGCTTTACTTTAATAGAAGTAAAATGTGTTTTGTTTTGTTTGAAGAGGGGGTGGAGAGAGAGAGAAAATCATAAGCAGGCTCCACACACACACACAGCCTGGGACTTGATCTCATAACCCTGAGATCATGTCCTAAGCCAAAATCAAGAGTTGGACACTTAACCGACTGAGCCACTCAGGCACCCCTGGTTTGTTACTTTAAATATAAAAATTTGAAAAATATAAAATCTGCTTTGTCTTATTCTTGAGTGACAATCACTTGTTGGTATACTTCCCAGCATTTTTTTCTACACTTGTTTTTATATTATTGCATTCATACCATACAAAACATGTAATTTTGTTTTTCCTTTTTATTTAAGATAATAAGAAAGATTTTGACAAATTACTAATAACTGAGTATCATTTAAAATGGTTGCAAAATATTTCATGACATGAGGATGCTGTAATACACTTAAACAGTTTTTATTGTTATGCATTATGTTTCCAGTTTTTTTTTTTCAGTTTTTTTGTTTTTATGAAATAGGAGTGCAGAGAAAGCTTTGTATTCTGATGTAGGTCTTAGACTAGATTTCCACAAGTAGAGTTATTGAGTCAAGAAGAATAAATATTTGTAGTATTCATTATGCCTGTTGCTGAAGTACTTACTCAAAAGGAGGTAGTGATTTTCATTCATGACAGATATATAAGAGTTTCTGGGTTTTGTTTGTTTTAGTGAGAGAGAGAGAGAGCACGCATGTGTGCGTGTTTGCCTAAGTGGAGGTGGGGGAGGGGCAAAAGGAGAGGAAAGGGGAGAGAATCTTAAGCAGGCTCCACACCCATTGTGGAGCCAAGTTGGGACTCAGTCTCACGACCCTGAGGTCATGACCTGAGCCTAGATCAAGAGTTGGATGCTCAATCAACTGAACCACCCAGGAGCCCTGAGAGTTTCTATTATAACCTGTGATTGATAGCATTAACCATTCTTATTTTGAATAATTTTTATTAATTTTCTAGATAGGATTTGTTTTGTTTTAATTTAATCATTAAGTGTTAAAACTTGTTTAATTCATTTTCTTTTTAGAAATACGCACACACACCCCACATATCTTTTATCAATTCATCTACCAGTAGACTCTTAGGTTGTTTCCATGTCTTGACTGTTGTAAGTAATGCCATAAAGAATATGGGGGTTACATATCTTTTGGAGTTAATGTTTTCATTTCCTTTGGATAAATACCCAGACGTGGAATTGCTGAATTGTATGGTAGTACTATTCTTAATTTTTTTGAGGAAGCTTCATACTGTTTCCACAGTGACTGTGCCAGTTTATATTCCCACCAGCAGTGCACAAGTGTTATCCTTTCTCTATATCCTCACCAACACTTTTTTTTAAAAAAGATTTTTATTTGAGAGAGTGAAAGAGAGTGAGCTTGAGCAGGGGGAGGGGCAGAGGGAAAAGAGGTTCCCTGATGAACAAGAAGCCAGATGCAGGGCTTGATACCAGGACCCTGGGATCATGACCTGAGCCAAAGGCAAACACTTAACTTACTTGAGCCACCCAGGTGCCGCAACACTTTGTTTTTAAATTGAGGTTTAATTGACATACAACATTATATTAGTTTTAGGTATACAACACGTTTGTTTCATGTTTGTATATATTACAAAATAATCATCACATAAGCCTAGTTAACATCTGTCACCATACATAGTTGCATACTTTTTTCTTATGATGAGATCTTTTAAAATTTACTCTCTTAGCAACTTTCAGATGTACAATACAGTATTATTAATTATAGATACCATGCTGTGCATTATATCCCATGACTTATTTATTTTATAATTGGAAATTTGTACCTTTTGACTCCCTGCACCCATTTTGCCTTCCTACTGCCCCCTGCCTCTGGCAACCACCAGTCTGTTCTTTGTATATGTGAGCTTGATTTTTGTTTTTTGTTTTATTTTTTTAAGATTTCACATATAAATGAGATTATATGCTGTCTGTCTTTCTCTGACTTGTTCACTTAGCATAATACTCTCAGGGTCCATCCATGTTGCACATAGCAAGGTTTCATTCTTTTTTATGGCTGAATAATATTCCATTATGTCTATATACCACATTTTTCTTTATTAATCCATTGACGGACACTTAGTTTCCATATCTTGGCCATTAGGAATAATGCACTGAAGATAGGGGTGCATATGTCTTCTTGAATTAGTGTTTTTATTTTCTTTGGATAAATACCTTAAAGTGGAATTGGTAGGTCACATGGTATTTCCATTTTTAATTTTTTGAGGAACTTCCATATTGTTTTCCAGAGTGGGTGCACCAGTTTGGATTCCCACCAACAGTGCACAAAGGTTCCCTTTTCTCCACATCCTCACGCATTTGTTACCTTGGCTTTTGGTGATAGCCATTCTAACAGGTCTCATTGTGGTTTCGATTTGTGTTTGCTTGATGATTAATGATGTTGAACCCCTTTTCATGCATCTGTTGGCCTGAATGTCTTTTGGAAAAATGTCTGCTCAGATCCTCTACCCCTTTTTTAAAATGCATTTTTAATTTATTAATTATTTTTATTAACATACAATGTATTATTTGCCCCAGGGGTACAGGTCTCTGAATCATCAGGCTTACACACTTCACAGCACTTACCGTATCTCTGCCCTTTTTTTTTTTTAAGAGTTTTTTAATTTATTTATTTGAAAGACAAGAGATCATAAGCAGGCAGAAAGGCAGGCAGAGAGAGAGGAAGGGAAGCAGGCTCCCCGCCGAGCAGAGAGCCCGATGCGGGGCTCGATCCCAGGACCCTGGGATCATGACCTGAGCCGAAGGCAGAGGCTTTACCCACTGAGCCACCCAGGCATCCCTCTCTGTCCTTTTTTAACTGGATTGCTTATTTGCTCTTGAATCATAGGAGTTTTTATGTATTTTGAGTATTAGAATATGATTTGCTAATATTTTCTTTCTTTTGGTAGTTTGCCATTTATTTATTTATTTACTTAGCATAACAGTATTCATTGTTTTTACACCACACCCAGTGCTCCATGCAATCCATGCCCCCTCTAATACCCACCACCTGGTTCCCCCAACCTCCCACCCCCCACTGCTTCAAACCCCTCAGATTGTTTTTTCAGAGTCCATAGTCTCTCATGGTTCACCTCCCCTTCCAATTTCCCCCAACTCTCTTCTCCTCTCTAACTCCCCTTGTCCTCCATGCTATTTGTTATGATCCACAAATAAGTGAAACCATATGATAATTGACTTTCTCTGCTTGACTTATTTCACTCAGCATAATCTCTTCCAGTCCCGTCCATGTTGCTACAAAAGTTGGGTATTCATCCTTTCTGATGGAGGCATAATACTCCATAGTGTATATGGACCACATCTTCCTTATCCATTCGTCCGTAGAAAGGCATCTTGGTTCTTTCCACAGTTTGGCGACCGTGGCCATTGCTGCTATAAACATTGGGGTACAGATGGCCCTTCTTTTCACTACATCTGTATCTTTGGGGTAAATACCCAGTAGTGCAATTGCAGGGTCATAGGGAAGCTCTATTTTTAATTTCTTGAGGAATCTCCACACTGTTCTGCAAAATGGCTGCACCAACTTGCATTCCCACCAACAGTGTAAGAGGGTTCCCCTTTCTCCACATCCCCTCCAACACATGTTGTTTCCTGTCTTGCTAATTTTGGTCAAATAATCTTTGACAAAACAGGAAAAAATATACAGTGGAAAAAAGACAGTCTCTTCAATAAATGGTGCTGGGAAAACTGGGTAGCTATATGTAGAAGAATGAAACTTGACCGTTCTCTTACACCGTACACAAAGATAAACTCAAAATGGATAAAAGACCTCAACGTGAGACAGGAATCCATCAGAATCCTAGAGGAGAACATAGGCAGTAATCTCTTCGATATCAGCCACAGCAACTTCTTTCAAGATATGTCTCCAAAGGCAAAGGAAACAAAAGCGAAAATAAACTTTTGGAACTTCATCAAAATCAAAAGCTTCTGCACAGCAAAGGAAACAGTCAACAAAACAAAGAGGCAACCCACGGAGTGGGAGAAGATACTTGCAAATGACAGTACAGACAAAAGGTTGATATCCAGGATCTATAAAGAACTCCTCAAACTCAACACACACAAAACAGATAATCATATCAAAAAATGGGCAGAAGATATGAACAGACACTTCTCCAATGAAGACATACAAATGACTTTTTTTTTTTTAAGATTTTATTTATTTATTTGACATAGAGAGCGATCACAAGTAGGCAGACAGAGAGGGGAAAGCAAGTCTCCCTGTGGAGCAGAGAGCCCGATGTGGGGCTCGATCCCAGGACCCTGAGATCATGACCTGAGCCAAAGGCAGAGGCTTAACCCAGTGAGCCACCCAGGTGCCCTAAGCAGTTTGCCTTTTCATTTTGTTGATGGTTTGCTTTGCAGAAGCTTTTTATTTTGATGTAGTGCCACTTGTTTGTTTTTAAAATCTTTTAGGCCTGTTTTCATTATGATTTATTTTTATTTTTCTAATTTATTTTTTCACTGTGACTTATTTTTGAAGTTCTTGTGCTTTTATTTATTAGATTTTTATTTATTTATTTATTAAATATTTATTAAAAGTTATTATTTTTCACTGACTTATTTTTAAAGTTCTTGTGCTTTTTATTTCCCATCTTCTGCCTTCCTCTGCCCTACTTGTCCTCTCTCCCATGAATGCCAGTGGGATGTCATGTTTTAGTTTGATTTTCTTGGGCTCTCTCTATTTAAAAAAAAATTATTTGGAAATGACTGTAGGTTCACAGGAAGTGGAAAAGAAATGTACAGGGAGGTCCCGTGCACTCTTTACCCAGCTTCACGCAATATTAGCATCTTGTAAAACTATTGCATGATATTAAAACCAGAAAATTGACGTTGGCAAAACCTGTGGATCTTATTCATATTTCACTGGATTGACTTTTAAAAATAGCAGATAACTACATTGATAAGCAACAGTTATGATCACAGTAATAGTTGAAATTCACCTTGGCTGTGTATTTTGGCATGGGTCTGTCTATGCATTTTTCTGTATTCATGTCTGAACACACATACACGTTTGCATATATGTGCATGTATGAGAGAAAGAAAAAACTCTGGCTCTATCCATTTCATGAGACTGTTTTGAGGAACAAATGGGAGAGTCTCATTTAAATACCACTGTTCACAAACTGTAAAATAATAAATAAAAAGTATTTTATTGTAGTAGAGGACTATCCTTTTCTCCAGGAAAAATGTTTCAGTAGTGTACACAGTAAGTGAAGCATACTTAACTGTGTAAGAGGGGTGCATGTGTGTGTGTGGGGGGGGTTAGTATATAGGAGTCTTAGCAAAATCCCATCCAAAGATGTAGAATTACAGAGTCAGGAGGGATCTTGGAGCCAACTGTCCCAATTCTCTACATTGTACACATATTTGAAAATATTCTTTCCAGGTGGTCTTCTAATCTCTGGTTAAAACTTCAAGTGGTAGGCACATACTGTTTTGTGTTTCAGTCTTTCCCTACTTAGAGAGCTCTAAGTGTTTACGAACTCTTTATTATAATAAGCTGAAGTCTGCTTTCCCTCTGACTTTTTTTTAAACTTAATTTCTTTTCAGTGTAACAGAATTAATTGCTTATGCACCACACCCAGTGCTCCATGCAATACATGCCCTCCATAATAGCCACCACCAGGCTCCCCCAGCCTCCCACCCCCTGTCCCTTCAATACCCTCAGATTGTTTTTCAGAATCCATAGTCTCTCATGGTTCATCTCACCCTCCAATTTCCCTCAACTCCCTTCTCAATTATCATATGGTTTCCCTCTGACTTTTACTCACTGGTCTTGGGTTGGCCATCTGGCACCTTACCCAGTATAGGACAACTGGAGACAGCCATCATTCCCCTAAATATTCTCTATCCTAAACAACGCAAGCATTTCACATATTCATTGTATACAAGAATGTTCATCTCTGGGTGAGCTTATTGTTCTTCACAAGAATGGAATCAGGATTGGAGCACAATGGGATGTGAACTGGACCAATCTCCTTCTATGTCTGTATACTTGTATTAATAGCCCCTACACTCATATTAACACATTTTCCCCCATCTTGGCTCATATTCCTCTTTTTTTTTTTTTTCCTATCCATTGAGGTTTTTTTTTGGTTTGTTGGTTTTATTGATGTGTAGTTGACACACATTAGTTTCGTATGATTCGACAGCTCTGTATGCCGTGCTCACCACAAGTATAGTTATCATCGACCACCATACAATGCTATTGCAATACCATTGGCTGTATTCCATATGCTATAACTTTTATGTACCTTATCATGTACCTGTTGTTCTATATTTCTTTTTTTGGAAAAATGTCTGTTTAGATCCTCTGCCCATTTCTAATTGGATTATTTATTTGCTATTGAATTGTATGAGTTCTTTATGTATATTGGATACTAACCACTTACTCAGGTATATGTTTTGCAAATATTTTGTCCCTTTTGGTAGGTTTCCTTTTCATTTTGTTGATGGTTTCCTTTGCTGGGCAGAAGCTTTTTAGTTTGATGTAGTCCCACTTGTTTGTTTTGTTGCCTTTTGCTTTTGGTGTCAAATCCAAAAAAACTGTCACCGAGATGGATGTCAAGGAAGTTAGGCTTATGTTTTCTTCAGGAGTTTTATGATTTCAAGTTTTACATTCAAATCTTTAATAATCCATTTTGAGTTGATTTTTGTGTATGGTATAGTAGAGTGCTACTGATTCATTCTTTTGCATGTGGCTACCCAGTTTATGGAAGAGACCTCCCTTTCCTCATTGTATGTTCTTGGTTTTTGTTTTCTTTGCCATAAATTAATTGACCATGTATATACATGGGCTCTTTATTCTGTTCCATTGATCTATGTGTCTGTTTTCAATGCTAGTATCATACTGATTTGATTACTATGGATTTGTAAACAGTCTGAAATCAGGGAGTGTGATGCTTCCAGCTTTGTACTTTTTCCATATTGCTTTGGCTGTTCAAGGTCTTTTGTAGTTCTATAAAAAAAATTAGGATTATTTGTTCCATTTCTGTGAAAAATGCCTTTGGAATTTTGATAGGGATTGAACTGAATCTACAGATGGCTTTGGATGATATGGGAATTTTAATAATATTCTTTAATATTCTTCATGAATGTGAGATATCTTTCCATTTATTTGTATCTTCAGTTTCTTTAATGTCTTACCTTTTTCAGTACATAGATCTTTCACCTCCTTGGTTAAATTTATTCCTAGGTATTTTATTGTTATTGATGCTAATGTAAGTGGAATTTTTTTCTTTATTTCTTTTTCAGATAATTCATTATTAGTGAACAGTAATGCTATTGATTTTTGAGTGTTGATTTTGTCTCTTGCAACTTAACTGAATTTCCTAATCGGATATAACTGTTTTTTGGTGGCATCTTTAGGATTTTCTCTATATAAAAATCATGAAACCTGCAAATGGAGACAATCATTTGCATTCCAATTCTGATGCCTTTTATTTATTTTTTCTTGCCTGATTGCTCTGGCTAGGACTCCCAATACTATGTTGAATAGGAGTGGTGAGAATGTGCACCCTTGTCATATTCTTGATCTTAGAGGAAAAGCATTCAACCTTTCATTTACTTTCACAACCTTTCACAACTGAGTAAGATATTCACTGTAGACTTGTCATATGTGCCCTTTATTATGTTGAGGTATAACACCTCTATATTTTATTTGTTGAGAGTTTTTTCCTTCCAAGTTTTTATTTAAATTCCAGTTAACATAGTGTGAATTTAGTTTCAGATGTAGAATATAGTGATTAAACACTCACATACAATATCGATGCTCATCGCAGCAAGTACCCTCCTTAATCCCCATCACCCATTTAACATTGTCTTCACACCTTCCCTCTGGTAACCATCAATTTGTCTTCTGTAGTCAAGAGTCTGTTTCTTGGTTTTCCTCTTGAGAGTTTTTAATCATGAAAAGGTAATTAATTTTGTTAAATGTTCTTTTTTCATCTATAGAGATTTTCATATGATTTTTGTTTTTCATCCTGTTAATGTAGTGTATCATATTTATTAGTTTATGTATCTTGAACCATCCTTGCATCATGGGGATGAATCCCACTTGATAGTGGTTTATGATCTTTTTTTTTTTTAAGATTTTATTTATTCATTTGACAGAAATCACAAGTAGGCAGAGAGGCAGGCAGAGAGAGAGGAAGGGAAGCAGACTCCCTGCTGAGCAGAGAGTCCGATGCAGGGCTCGACCCAGGAGCCTGAGATCATGACCTGAGCTGAAGGCAGAGGCTTTAACCCACTGAGCCACCCAGGTGCCCCGGTTTATGATCTTTTTAATGTGGTATTGAATTTGGCTTGCTAATTTTTTGTTGTAATTTCTGCATTTATGTTCATCAGGGATATTGGCCTGTAGTTTTCTTTTCTTTTAATTCTTTATTTACATTCCATTTAGTTAACATATACTGTATTACTAGTTTCAGGGGTAGAAATTAGCAATTCACCAATTGCATGTAACACCCAGGGCCTGTAGTTTTCTTGTAGAGTCCTTATCTGGCTTTGGTGTCAGGGTAATTATTTTTTTGTAAAATGAGTTTGGGAGTGTTCTTTCCTCCTCAGTTTCTGGAAGACTTTGAGAAGGATTAGTAATTGTCTAAATATTTGGTAAAATTCACCAGCAAAACAATCTGGTCCCGGGATTTTCTTTGTTGGAAAGTTTTTGATTACTGATTTAGTCTCCTCACTCAGTATCAGTCTGTTCAGATTTTCTATTTCTTCATGATTCATTTTTGGTAGATTGTATGTTTCTAGGAATATACCTATTTCTTCTAGGTTGTCTAGTTTGTTGGCATATAGTTGGTCATAGAAGTTGCTTATGATCCTTTTTATTTCTGTGGTAATCAGTTGGAATGTCCACATTTTCATTTGTAATTTTATTTATTTGGGTCCTCTCTTTCTTCCTTGGTCAGTCTTGCTACAGGTTTGTTGGTTTTGTTTAATTTTTCAAAGAGTCAACTTTCAATTTTGTTAATCTTTTCTGTTGTTTGCCTTCTCTCTGTGTTACTCATTTACCAAATAAATTGGCCCTTGAATGAAGGGAAGGCCTTGCAGGACCTTGCTACACAACCAAAAGAATATACTGTCAGTCTTCCTCGTAGTTTTCCCCCCAAAGAATCTCTGGTCATTTACCAAGGTGGTTGTGTATGGGGTTGTACTTTTGGGGGTATTAATGGACATTGATGCTGAATTGATACGAATTTCTGGAGATTTTAAAAACACCACTGGCTTACTAGTCAGAATAAGGCTTTCAGATGACAGGTAATGGATGGCACTTTGGCTCACGTCCATCTGAACAGTGGGTTTAGTGGGTCCCCAGACCTACTTTGTGGTTATTTCACTAGTTCTGGAATGTATAGTTGGAATAAACATACTCAGCAGCAAGCAGAATTCTCACTAAAACTCCATCATCAAATGGAAGTTGTATATATGAGTGCATTCCCACAGGTTCTAATGCCATAAATAAGTTTTGTGGGCAATTTTCCCTTGCTACTATAGCAGATTACTACCAATTGGGTGGCGTAAAACAATATGCGTTCATTATCTCATAGTTCTGTAGGTCAGAAGTCAGACATACTCAGCTGGGTACTCTGCTTAAGATCTTATAATGCTGAAATCAAGGTGCCAGCTGGCCTGATATTTTATCTGTAGTTCTGAGTGAGAATACACTTAGAGGTTTTTTTCAAGTTATTGGCAGAATCTGTGTATTTCTGGGATTGTGGGAATGAAGTCCCCTTTCTTTGGTGGTTGTCAGATGGACGTGTTCTCACCTGCTAGAGGCCAGTGCATTCTTTAGCTTGTGGCCTTCTTTATCTTCAAAGCTAACAACTGGGTGTCAAGTCCTTCTCACACTGCAAATTTCTCTGAGTTCTTCTTTTTCATCTCCCTCTTATGTCCTCGTCTTCTGATTTTAAGAGTTCATGTAATTACACTGGATTTACCCAGATAATCCAGGTTAATCTCCCTATTTTATTTTATTTTTTTATTAACATATAATGTATTATTGTTTCAGGACTACTGGTCTGTAAATCACCAGTCTTACACAATTCACAGCACTCACCATAGCACATAGCCTCCCCAGCGTCCATCACCCAGCCACCCCATCCTTCCCACCCTCCTCCCCTCCAGCAACACTGTTTGTTTCCTGAATTAAGAGTCTCTTATGATTTGTCTCCCTCTCTGGTTTCATCTTGTTTCATTTTTCACCTCTCTTCCCCTATGATTCTCTGTCTTGTTTCTCAAATTCTTCATATCAGTGAGATCATATGATAATTATCTTTCTCTGATCGACTTACTTCACTTAGCATAATACCTTCTAGTTCCATCCACGTTGTTGTGAATGACAAGATTTTTTTGATGACTCCATAATATTCATATATATTTATATATACACACCACATCTTCTTTATCCTTTCATCTGTTGACGGATATCTAGGCTCATTCCATAGTTTGTCTGTTGTGGACATTGCTGCTATAAACATTGGGGTGCAGTTACCCCTTCAGATCACTATCTTTGTATCTTTGGGGTAAATGCCCAGTAGTGCAGTTGCTGGGTTGTAGGGTAGCTCTATTTTTAACTTTTGAAAGAACCTCCATACCGTTTTCCAGGGTGGCTGCACCAGCTTGCATTCCCACCAACAGTGTAGGAGGGTTCCCCTTTCTTGACATCCTCACCAACATCTGTCGTTTCCTGACTTGTTAATTTTAGCCATTCTGACTGGTGTGAGGTTGTATCTCACTGTGGTTTTGATTTGTTTTTCCCTGAAGCTGAGCGATGTTGAGCACTTTTTCATGTATTTTTTTGCCATTTGGATGTCTTCATTGCAGAAATGTCTGTTCATGTCTTCTGCCCATTTCTTGATTGGATTATTTGTTCCTTGGGTATTGAGTTTGATAAGTTCTTTACAGATTTTGGATACTACCCCTTTCTCTGCTATGTCCTTTGCAAATATCTTCTCCCATCCTGTCAGTTGTCTTTTGGTTTTGTTGACTGTTTCCTTTGCTGCACAAAAGCCTTTGATCTTGATGAAGACCCAGGAGTTCATTTTTGCTTTTGATTCCCTTGCCTCTGGAGATGTGTCTAAGCAAGAAGTTGCTGTGGTTGAGGTCAAAAAGGTTACTGCCGGTGTTCTCTTCTAGGATTTTGATGGATACCTGCCTTAAATTTAGGTCTTTCGTGCATTTTGAGTTTATCTTTGTGTACAGTGGAAGAAAGTTGTCTAGGTTCATTCTCCTACATGAGGGTGTCCAATTTTCCCAACACCATTTGTTGAAGAGACTGTGTTTTTTCCATTGGACATTCCTTCCTGCCTTGTCGGAAGAGTAGTTGACCATAGAGTTGAGGGTCCATTTCTGGGCTCTCTGTTCTGTTCCATTGATCTGTGTGTCTGTTTTTGTGCCAGTATCATACTGTCTTGATGATTACAGCTTTGTAATAGAGCTTGAAGTCTGGAATGTGATGCCACTACCTTTGGTTTCTTTTTCAACATTCCTCTGGCTATTTGGGGACTTTTCTGGTTCTATATAAATTTTAGGATTATTTGTTCCATTTCTTTGGAAACAGTTGATGGTATTTTGATAGGGATTGCATTAAATGTGTAGATTGCTTTCAGTAGCACAGACATTTTCACAATATTTGTTCTTCCGATCCATGAGCATGGAACGTTTTTCCATTTCTTTGTGTCTTCCTCAGTTTCTTTCATGAGTACTCTATATTTTTCTGAGTACAGATTCTTGGCCTCTTTGATTAGGTTTATTCCTAGGTGTCTTATGGTTTTGGGTGCAATTGTAAATGGGATCGACTCCTTAGTTTCTCTTTCTTCTGTCTTGCTGGTGTATAGAAATACAACTGATTTCTGTGCATTGATTTTATATCCTGACACTTTACTGAATTCCTGTATGAGTTCTAGCAGTGTTGGAGTGGAGTCTTCTGAGTTTTCCACATGAAGTGTCATATCATCTACAAAGAGAGAGTTTGACTTCTTCTTTGTGAATTCAGATGACTTTTATTTCTTTTTGTTGTCTGATTTCTGAGGTTAGGACTTCTAGTACTATGTTGAATAGCAGTGGTGATAGTGGACATCCCTGCGTGTTCCTGACCTTAGGGAAAAGCTCTCAGGTTTCCCCCATTGAGAATGATATTTGCTGTGGGTTTTTCATAGATGGCTTTGATGATATTGAGGTATGTACCCTCTATCCCTACACTGTGCAGAGTTTTGATCAAGAAAGGATGTTGTACTTTGTCAAATGCTTTCTCAGCATCTGTTGAGAGTATCATATGGTTCTTATTCTTTCTTTCATTAATGAATTGAATCACATTAATTGATTTGTGGATATTGAACCAATGTTGAAGCCCAGGAATAAATCTCACTTGGTTGTGGTGCATAATCCTTTTAATGTACTATTGGATCCCATTGACTAGTATTTTGATCAGAATTTTTGCATCCATGTTTATCAGGGAATATTGGTCTGTAATTGTCTTTTTTGATGGGGTCTTTGTCTGGTTTTGGGATCAAGGTAATGCTGGCCTCATAAAATGAGTTTGGGAGTTTCCCTTCCATTTCTGTTTTTTGGAACAGTTTCAGGAGAATAGGTAATAATTCTTCTTTAAATGTTTGGAGGAATTCCCCTGGAAAGCTGTCTAGCGTTGGGCTCTTGTTTGTTGGGAGATTTTTGATGACTGTTTCAATCTCTTTACTAATTATGGGTCTGCTCAGGTTTTCTATTTCTTCCTGGTTCAGTTTTGGTAGCTTATACGTCACTAGGAATGCAACCATTTCTTCCAGATGGTCTAATTTGCTGGTGTATAGTTGCTCGTGATATGTTCTTGTAATTGTTTGTCTTTCTTTGGTGTTGGTTGTGATCCTCTCCTATTTCATTCATGATTTTATTAATTTGGGTCCTTTCTCTTTCTTTTTTGGTAAGTCTGGCCAGGGGTTTATCAGTTGTATTAATTCATTCACAGAACCAGCTCCTAGTTCTGTTGCTCTGTTCTATTGTTCTTTTGGTTTCTAGTTCACTGATTTCTGCTCTGATGTTTATTCTTTCTCTTCTCCTGCTGGGTTTAGGCTTTCTTCACTGTTCTTTCTCTAGCTTCTTTAGGTGTAGGGTTAGGTCGTGTATTTGAGACCTTTCTTGTTTCTTGAGAAAGGCTTGCATGGCTATATACATTCCTCTTAGGACTGCTTTTGCTGTATCCCACAGATTTTGAACAGTTGTGTTTTCATTTTCATTTGTTTCCATGATTTTTTTCAATTCTTCTTTAATTTCCTGATTGACTCATTCATTCTTTAGTAGGATGCTCTTTAGCCTCCATGTATTTGTGTTCTTTCCAACTTTCCTCTTGTGATTGAGTTCTAGTTTCAGATCATGATGGTCTGAAAATAAGCAGGGAATGATCCCAGTCTTTTGGTACTGGTTGAGACCTGATTTGTGACCCAAGATGTGATCTCTTCTGGAGAATGTTCCATGAGCACTAGAGAAGAATGTGTATTCTCTTGCTTTCGGATGGAGTGTTCTGAATGTATCTGTGATGTCCATCTGGTCCAGTGTGTCATTCAAAGCCTTTATGTCCTTGCTGACCTTTTGCTTAGATGATCTGTCCATTTCAGTGAGGGGGGGGGTGTTAGGGTCCCCTGCGAATTACTGTATTATTGTCAATGTGTTTCTTTGATTTTGTTATTAATAGGTTTATATAATTGGCAGCTCGCATGTTAGGGGCATAGATATTTAAAATTGTTAGATCTTCATGTCGTATGGACCCTTTAAGTATGACATAGTGTCCTTTCTCAACTCTTCTTATCATCTTTGGCTTCAGATCTAATTTGTCTGATAAAAGGATTGACACCCCAGCTTTCTTTTGATGTCCGTTAGCATGGTAAATGGTTTTCCACCCCTCCCTCTCAATCTGGAGGTGTCTTTGGATCTAAAATGAGTCTCTTGCAGACAGCATATTGTTGGCTCTTTTTTTTTTTTTTAAATCCATTCTGACACCCTGTGTTTTTTGATTGGGACCTTTAGCCCATTTACATTCAGGGTACCTATTGAGAGATATGAATTTGGTGCTATGGTATTGCCTGTAAGGTGACTGTTAAGTGTATATTGTCTCTGTTCCTTTCTGGTCTGTTACTTTTAGGCTTTCTCTTTGCTTAGAGGATCCCTTTCAATATTTCCTGTAGGGCTGGTTTTGTGTTTACAAAGTCTTTTAGTTTTTGTTTGTCTTGGAAGCTTTTTCTCTCTCCTTCTATTTTCAGTGAGAGCCTAGCTGGATATAGTATTCTTGGCTGCATATTTTTTTCATTTAGTGCTCTGAATATATCATGCCAGTCCCTTCTGGCCTGCCAGATCTCTGTGGATAGGTCTGTTGCCAATCTAATATTTCTGCCATTGTATGTTACAGACATCTTGTCCCAAGCTGCTTTCAGGATTTTCTCTTTGTCTGTGAGACTTGTAAGTTTTACTATTAGATGATGGGGTGTGGACCTATTTTTATTGATTTTGAGGGGGTGTTGTCTGTGCCTCCTGGATTTTGATGCCTGTTTCCTCCCACATGAGTGCTATAATTTGCTCCAGTATACCTTCAGGCCCTCTCTCTCTTTCTTCTTCTTCTGTGATCCCAATTATTCTAATACTGTGTCGTCTTCTGGTATCACTTATCTTTTGAATTCTCCCCTTGTGATCCAGTAGTTGTTTATTTCTCCTTGTCTCTGCTTCTTTATTCTCCATCATTTGGTCTTCTATATCACTAATTCTCTCTTCTGCCTCATTTATCCTAGCTGTTAGAGCCTCCATTTTTTGGATTTCAGCTTGGTTAAATTTTAGATCTTTTGTTTCCCCAGAAAGGGATTCTCTAGTATATTTTATAGTTTTTTCAAGCCCCTCTAGTATCTTTATAGCCATCATTCTGAACTCTGGTTCTGACATCTTACTAATGTCTGTGTTGATTAGGTCCATGGCAGTTGGTACTGCCTCTTGTTCTTGTTTTTGAGGTGAGTTTTTCAGTTTTGTCATTTTGTCCAGAGGAGAACAGATGAATGAACAAAATGCTAAAAGGGTAACAACGATCCCAGAAAAATATACACTAACCAAATCGTAAGAGATCAAAAATGGGGGGGAATGGGATAAAGGGAAAAAATATATATATGAATGATTAAGCTGGTGAATAGAATAGAGCCACCGACTTGATTGTGGGTGTATTTTGGTTTGTTAGAAGAAACTGCCTCACAGAATTTTAAGGAAAGAAAAACATATATATACACAAAAATAAGGCTAAGCACAATGACGGGATGGACTATGAATGTAAAGAAGGAAATTAAAAAAGATTTTATAAGAGGAATTCATAAATTGGTTCAGAAAAGAAAGAAAAAAGTTAAAAAAAAAAAAGAAGGGGAGAAGTTGTTCGGGAGGAGACTAGAACAAAGCCATACACTAGATTTAGGGTATATTTTGGTTTGTTAGAAGAAACTGTATCCCAAAATTTTAAAGAAAGAAAATCCTGTATGTACATAAAATTAACATTAAATACAAAGAAGGGATAGAATATGAATATAAAAACAAAAATAAAAAAATTTTTTGAAAAAGATATTTATAAGATGTTGGTTAAAATAGGAAAGAGGAAAAATTCAAAAAAGAGAAATGGGAAAAAAAAGAAAATTTTAAAAATTTAACTTTGAAACACTAAGGAATCATGGGGAAAAAGCTATGAATTCTATGTGCTCTATTTCCCTAGAGCTGAAGTTTTGTAGTTCTCATTGATCTGTAAACTTGGTCTTAGCTAAGTGGTCTTGCTGATCTGGGGGAGGGGCCTGTTACAGTGATTGGCAAATTTGCCTGAGGCCGAATTTTACCACCCTTGTGGGGGGGGCAGGCTAAGTAATCTGTTTGGGTTTGCTCTCAGTAGCTTTTGTTCCTCAAACATTTTCTGTACAGCTTTGGAGGACGAGAATGAAAATGGCAGCCTCCCAATCTCCAGCCGGGAGGAGCTAAGAACTCAGGCCCCCCACTCCTCAGTGCCCTCAGAGAAAAGTAGTCAATCACTCGTGTCTCCCTGGTCTCTGGTTGCACTTTGTGCTCACCCGGCCTGTGACTGTTTCTATCTCTGGCACATGACCCCGTTTGTTGTTTCCAAACCCAGCAGATTCCTGCAATGTACTCCAGCACTGCTCCTCCCAGTGGAGGAAGAGGGTTGGGTCTCCCTGAACTTGGTGGGCCCTGCTCGAAGAAGCCGACTGCCACAGATGACCATTTATGGCAACCCTGAGCTGAGAGCCCACTCCTCGGCTATGTCTTTGCAGCCAGCTTTCCCACTCCAATACGTAGGAGCTCTGCCACACTCAGACACTTCCAGACTTTCTGTGATCCTGAGGGTCCTGAGACCACACTGACCCAATGAGGATTCCACACCACATTCCCCTTGCACCCCCCCCCCCACTTAGCCACTGTCTGTTCAGCAGACATTTAAAACTTCAGTGATTTTGTGCTCTGCTGCACTCTCACTTATTGGTAGCTGGCTGATGGTGCCCCCCCCACCATCTATCTTCCTGTGTATTGCCTCAGATTCACTTCTCTGCACGTCCTACTTCCAGAATGTGGTCACTTTTCTGTTCATAGAATTGCTGTTCTTCTTCACTTCAATCTCTTGTTGAGTTTGTAGGTGTTTGGAATCGTTTGATAACTATTTACCTGAATTCCTGGGACCAGACAAAATTCAGGTCTCCTACTCCTCTGCCATCTTGCTGGCAGACTCTAATCTCCCTATTTTAAAGTCAGCTAATTAGTAACCTTAATTACATCTGCAAAGTTCCTTCTACCATCTAACATACCATTACTGGTGTAACATCAGAGGACAAAGTTTATGGCAGCCAGAATTCTGCTGGCCCATCCTTTCCTCCTTCATTTCGTTCCTCCCTTCCTCTCTCTCACTATACACACACACACACACCCCCACACACACACACACCCACACACATATATGATATATGTATATATCCCCCCATATATATATTTTTTTCTCTTCTTCCATTCTTTTACCTTTCAAAATAGGATGTGTTAATAGTAGTTAAGTATATATTGGTACTTAAATTAGAGGTATAACCATCACCCACTGGTGAGAACTCTAACCTCTTTTGGAGAGAGGATTGATGTATATTTAGTCATATGAGAGATAATTGCATAATCTTAGAGAATAAGAGTAGTTAGTAGAGGTGTGAATGGATACGAAGTTGACCTTGAGTGGACTGTGATAGTGTACTTTCTGGGCCAGCTAAACTAAAACTACGTTTCTGAGAATTTCATTTCCAGTATAGGATTGGGTTAGGATGAGTCACAAGAGAAATTTGCATATAATTTGGATGTAGGAAGTGAGGCAAAAGTCACTGTTTTATACTCTGAAGGTCATTATGGCAGGCATTGTGTTAGCCTTCATGCAATGTCAGTATCTGATAGTTCACTTAGTTGGCATGGGGTGGCACCTCAGCCCACATACTCCTTGACCTTGCCAGATCTTTTTTAGTTATTTCATGTCCTAGGCCACAGTAATAAAAGGCACCAACTTTTTCTACAGTTCACTCTTATCATCAAGGTTGGAGGCTGTGTATTATAACCTTGTTAAACTTAATACATCGGTTATGTGGAGCACAGGGTGCTGGTTGATGTGTCAGGCAACGATACTAGTAGTGGTGGTTCAGCAACAGACCACCAGAGAAATCAAAAGATTTCTTATATATCTTCATATACATTATACATATATATATACATTATATATACATATACATATTCATATATATGTGGGGGGGGGGATACTTAAAAATACTGGAGGAAGTACATGGCACACTTCCAAGGGGCACATAGAAGGTCAAGGAAGAGTGCAATCAGAAAGAGAAGCAGGACCTGGGGTACATGCCTTTATTAGGTTCATTGGGTGGAGTGTTTGGGGTTCCTGGGCTAGGGCCAAATTGTTCAGTTCAAACTAAAAGAGCAGGAATCTGGTAAGCACAGTGAGAGTCTTATCTAAGGAGCATATAAGGCATACAGGCACTAGGAAGCAGAGGAAACTTGATCCCAAGGGCTGTTGGGAGAGACCTATCAGAAACTTATATTTGCTTGTGACTTTGTGGGATGCTATACAGGACATGTGCTTCCCTGAGGGAGCTAGTGTCAGTTTAAGATCACTGCAGGCCATGTGGCCAAACAAAATGGATGTGGAGGTGGCACTACCATGGACCAGCTTAACTAAATACTTGACACAGTGATAGACAGACACATGTTCCATTGTCTGTCCTCACGGATTCCAGTGTGTCCTCAGGAGTTTTAGTTTGTCTTTGTGCATTCCAGTTGCTCATTATGTGTTTTAGTTCTCTCATATGTCATGTTCATTTTTACTTCCCAACTGCTGGCCTGACTTCTAGCAACTTTAGGCCAAAGATCAGAACAGATGTAACAGCCTTATGTAGCCTTCTCTACTGGCTTCTAAATAGCATAAGGTCTAATCCCTACAATAAATCTTCTCCTGACCCCAGAACAGTAAAATATTTTAATCATTTTGGAAAAGTTTTCAGCCACTGTCTTTTCAAATATTATTTTTACCCCATTTTTTATCATCTCTACTTTTGAAACTTTAATTTTATGTGTATTAGAACTTCTTTATCCCCGAGTGCCTTATGAATGAAAATCTTGTGAATTTTTTGTTTATTTGCCCATTTGTCTCTGTTTCATTCTTGAAATTTTTTCTGACCTATCTTTTGTTTAACATATTTTTATTTTTTTAATTAATCTCCTTTTAAATAGTTAATTCTCTACTGAAATTCTTAATTTTGTCCCAGTCTAAACAGTTTAAGGATATTTATTTAGAAGTCTGTGTCTGATATCTTTCTTACCTAGATTTGCTGAAGATCTTTTTATGTTGTCCTCCCTTCCTCCCTCCCTCCTTCCCTCCTCTTTTAAGTAGGCTCCATGCCCAGTATAGAGCCAAACACAGGGCTTAAACTCACAACCCTGACATTAAGATCTGAGCTGATATCAAAAGTTGAACACTTAACTGACTGAGCCACCCAGGTGCCCCTCTTGTCCTTGTTTATTTAGGCATTCCCTAATGTGGTCTCCTCCCCTGGAATGCCTGATTGTTTTGCTTGAGTGCCAGACATTGTATATAAAAAGTTTGAATAGGTAATTTGAGGCCTTGAATTTCATTATGTCCTCTCAGTTACTCTGACAAGTAACTAGGTGTATTAGCAAAGCCTATTCACCTTAATTCAGTTTGATGTACTTAAATGGTTCAAAGCTAGGATTCAGTCCCCCAAAAGCAGTGTATTTCTGGTTTGTGCTTATTCCTAGGATAGCCTTGGAAGGTCCTAAATCAAAGTGTATAGTGTTTATCAGATTATACTTCTTGTTTGTTCTCCTAACCCTACGAGATACAGGAAGCCCTCCTTCTTATCTCAGCCACTTCTAGAGAACAATAACTCAAATGGCAAGTTATGTTTGTGGATTTCCTCTTTTACTTGAATCTTGGTTCCGTAGTTCTTCACTGCTTATTGGTTCCTTGATACCTTCATTTAGATTTTAAAGAACCTATTTAGTTTTTTAGTTGTTGTTCCCTTCAGCTAAAGAAAGGTAGACCAGAATTAAAAAAAAATTTTTTAGTGTTCCAAGATTCATTGTTCATGCACCACACCCAGTTAGAGCAGAAATTTTGATGGGGTAACTCACTTTCCTTCTTCTTCCCCCCACCACCCTGTGCATATTGTGGGGTTAGACTTCTCTCACCATTCCTTATGTTATATGGAAGTTCCCAGTGGCTCACCGTGATGTGCCTTTTTTTCCTCTCAGACCTTACTGTCAGCTAACAATTGGTGGTACTAATGTAATTGCAGTATGGAAGATATGCATTGGGGGAAGATGCAAGAAAGCTGCATTGTGCAGCTATGGGAAAGCAGGGATGGGGTCCTGGAAGAGTTCTTTAAGCACCGGTGCAATAAATGTGGATTTAGACAAAGTTGCGTTGACTAGGCTGTCCTAACAGGCTTTCTCTATTGTAGGATAGAGAAAAGGGACACGTGATTACGGTGCTAGGTGTATATAAAACAAATGACCAAGAGCAGAGAGAATGCTGCTTGAAAATAATAAGTTATAAGAAGCCTAAATTGGACAGTCCATGTAGAGTGAGCCTACTGCATATTCATCAGCAACTATATATTCCCAGATTAAAGGAGTGATGACCAAGAAAGACTTGCTTTTTCAATTCCCACTGATGTGTAGTCACTTAAGCTTACACTTTTTTTATTTTATTTTATTTTATTTATTTATTTGACACAGAAAGACACAATGAGAGAGGGAACACAAACAGGGGAATGGGAGAGGGAGAAGCAGGCTTCCAGCTGAGTGGGGAGCCCCATGGGGGCTCTATCCCAGAACCCTGGGATCATGACTAAGCCACCCAGGTGCCTCAAGCTTACTCTTTTTCATTCTTCTCACTTGCTTTTGTTATCTGCCCTCTGCCCCAAACCACCACCAAGAGTGAGTACAGATGAATGGAACAGGAAGAAGTAGAATAGGGAGGGAGGAAAAAAAAATCGCAGCTCTTCTTTACCTGAAGTTCATAGGAGGTGGATGAGAACTTCACTTGAGTTTGGTGAGAGAGTTTTTTGTTTTTGTTTTTGTAAAAGATTTTATTTATTTATTTGACAGAGAGAGAGATCACAAGCAGGCAGAGAGAGAGAGAGGGAAGCAGGCTCCCTGCTGGGCAGAAAGCCCTATGTGGGACTTGATCCCAGGACCCTGAGATCACGACCTGAGCTGAAGACAGAGGTTTAACCCACTGAGCCACCCATGCGCCCCAGTGAGAGAGTTTTGAGCTGAACTAAACTAATAATAATATTTACATGAGATTGAATATGCAAAAGAAGTTTGAAAGAAGTGGAAAAAAAAATCCAATGTGGCCAGAGAAATGATTAGAAAAGATAGAGGCACCATTAAATGGCAAACCTTAGCTTTCCATTCTTTTTTTTTTTTTTAAAGATTTTATTTATTTATTTGTCAGAGAGAGAGAGGGAGAGAGAGTGAGCACAGGCAGACAGAATGGCAGGCAGAGGCAGAGGGAGAAGCAGGTTCCCTGACAAGCAAGGATCCCGATGCGGGACTCGATCCCAGGACGCCGGGATCACGACCTGAGCCGAAGGCAGCCGCTTAACCAACTGAGCCACCCAGGCGTCCCTAGCTTTCCATTCTTACTTGAAAGCAAAGCCTATGTCATTTCTTGTTTAAGCTATTTGATTAATCCTTTGGCTGTATCTAGACTGATAGTAAGTCCATCTTTCATTTTCTTTCAAGAACTTTGATTGTTTTGATTATCCCTGTGCTTGTATTAAAACATCATATTCTTGGGGCCCCTGCCTGGTTCAGTCAGTAGAACATGTGGCTCTTGATCTTGGGGCTGTAAATTCAGTCCTCATGTTAGATATAGAGATTGCTTAAAATCTTTAAAAAAAAAAAAAAAAAAAAAAAAGCAAAATCATATCCTTGTTACATGGATATTAGTCCTTCCTTTATTTCTCTAAAATTCTTAAATATATTTGTTTTGTGATTCTTTTCTGATTGCTCTATTGCTCTGTTTTCTTGGATGCAAGTTACTCTATTTGTCAGCTTTATTGGATTCGTTTGTTGACACTTGATGATTTCTGATTTTTGGTTATAAGCTCATCTTCTACCGAATGCTGTTCCTGGTGTCTTGATTTGTGATACTTCTCAATATGGTGACTACTTGCCTGTTTCTTTCTTCTGGGTGTGTCTTATAGCCTCTGACCAAAGAGAATTTTCTTTGTTATTTTTAATGTGGCTATATGTTCATTAATCTATATTTTATAGTATTAAAATATAATTTCTCTAGGTTTTATATTGAGAGAAGGTAATTTCTGTTATCTGGAAATGAGTCTAAATTATTTGACATGTAATATCTAGACTAAGTATAATGCTGTTTCTCTTAGCAAATCATTATCATATCATATCTCTCATAATCTACTTTCAGAACAGAACACATTTGAACGGTTTTTGTGTTTTTTTTTTTAAAGATTTTATTTATTTATTTGACAGATCACAAGTGGGCAGAGAGGTAGGCAGAGAGGGAGAAGCAGGCTCCCCACTGAGCAGAGAGCCCAATGCAGGGCTCAATCCCAGGACCCTGAGATCATGACCTGAGCCGAAGGCAGAGGCCTAACCCACTGAGCCACCCAGGTGCCCCTTGAACTGTTTTTAAAAGGCCCAAATCTTTTAGCTCTAGCATAGAGCAATTAATACAGTAGCTATGGTTACAAGTATGATAGAAAACCTATGCAAATGGTCAAAGAAACTGCCAAAATGGAAAATACCAGTTTTATTAAGGTGGTGAACTTATGGATGACTTTTTCTCTTTTGACTTTCCAGAATTTCTGTATTATTATTTTTTTGAAGAGGACATAATTTTTGAGTATATATTCTAAATAACTTAAAAAAATCCTACCACTAATACAGACCCCCACCCCCCCAGTAAAGTACCCAGTTGCCTCTAGGATAAAGTTAAAACTTCTCAACCAAATATCTCCAAAGCTCTTCACAGATCTGTTCTCAGATTGCTTCTCTTATCTCCTTCCATTTTCTTTTTTTTTTTTTTAAAGATTTTATTTATTTGACAGAGAGATATCACAAATAGAGAAGTAGGCAGAGAGAGAGGAGAAAGCAGGCTCCTTGCCGAGCAGAGAGCCCGATGTGGGGCTCGATCCCAGGACCCTGAGATCACGACCTGAGCTGAAGGCAGAGGGTTTAACCCACTGAGCCACCCAGGCGCCCCTCTCCTTCCATTTTCTTATGCTTTATTTAGTTCAGTCTTGTTCCCCACCCTTGACACAGACACTACTAATTTCTGCTATGTTTTAAGGATTGAAACACATTTTTGCAGGGTCATTTTTCTAGGTACAGGATACTGGTTCTTTTGGTCCATTGTTTTGCTGAGTTTATTTGGGATCCTGGCTGCCTACTGTACATTGCTGGTGGTGAGTAATATTTCATTGCGGTTGGTGAGTAATGTTTTGCATTTCTCCTACTCTCTTCCTGAGTAGCCTTGTGAGGTCCTCTTGTCTGGGATGGCATCCAGTAGGTGCTGGGAGCCTTCATAACCTAAGATCACTCTTGTCTTCGCAGAGTTGGGGTTTACATCAGCTACTTGAATCTTAGGCACAAAGGATGGATGGAGGAAAGAAAGGCTTGTACTGTTAGACCATCTGCCTTACAACCTTCCCTTTTAAAGTGTGGCAGAACATCCTTTTTCTAATCTTGTTTCATAACCTATTTGATGGTTCAACTACCTCATTTCATATCCTGTCTCCTGAGAATCAGTCTTTCTGAGCCTTATAAATCAGCTAGTTTTTCAAACCTATTCTAAGGTGCAAATGAACATTAGTCCTCTAGTCCAGGTGCAGAGTACATTTTAGCAAATCTTTTGGCAAAGAGTGACCCTGTCTCTATTGCCTGACATAGTAGTATAGCATGGTATGAGAAATTCAGGCCAAGCAAGAGAAAAGTCTGTAGAAGAGGAAAGCTATGGGAGGATAACTTTCAGGTAATGGGAGTTTTTCAGTGCCCACTTATCTATAGAACGTATATATCTTTATCTGATTTCACAATTCACTGTCCTTACTGATTTCTTTTATGATACAGAAGACCTCAACCCACCAAATCCATTGCCATTTGCATTTTTTCAACAAAATTTATTAATCACTGTATGAGTGATAAGCACTGAGTATACAGTGATCAACAAAACATGCAGTTTCTGTTTTCATGCAGGGTACTTCCAAGAGATAGGTATGAGACGTCAAGTTAGTGTCTTAATTCAATGAGTTTAGACACTAGTAGGGCAACTAACTCATAGATAAAAATAACTAACACAGGCAGAACATTGTATTTGTCATTAGGGAGGCCTAAAAAAAGTTCTGCATGGGTTCTGAGAAGGAAAAGGTGACTTACAGCCAAGGGGATTAAGTAAGGTTTCTTGGAAGAAGTGGCACTGATGTGTGATCTTGAAGGGATGGTGGATTTGGACACGTGTATATGGGGATGGGGGAAGAACATTCCAGGCTGTGGAACATTATGACAAAGGTGCACGAAAAAAATTTGGAGTGTGACTACATTAAGAGGGCAAGGTCAGTTCTGTTAGCATGTAGGGAACACAGCTAAAAAGATGGGCTTGTGACAGATTTTGGAAGGTCTGGAAATAGGGCTAAGATATTTGGCATTAATCAGATTTCTATTTTAGGAAAACCATCCTGAAAATTGTGGTGTAGAGGGTGGCTATAGGCAGGGAGGGTGGCTAGAAACTTTTTAATGGGGAAAATGCAGATGAAGGATGTGCTCTGGGCAAAACTCTGACCACTGACTTGTACTGCTTTTACACAGTGAACATGAACTGGTATAGCTAGCTTCTAAGGTGGGAATGAATTCTAGTGTTCCAACAAGCAGTTTATTATGACTACAACAGACTTTCTACTCTACCCTACTTCTTTTTGAATACATACAGTGACAACAACAGTGCACAAAGAGGAAAACCTTAGTTCTGTTTCTATTGTTAGGTTACTTTGTAACCCTGGTCAAGTCATATAACCCTTTGAGCCTCCATTTCTTTTCTTTCAAATGAGAATGATAATACTTTTAAAAAATGGTATTTTATTGGGCTGGATAAAGAACAAATGAAATCAGATACATAAAATTATTTTGATAAAAAGTTTAAGACCTTTATACATTCCAACTCTCATTAATATCCTGAGCATCTAAGGGTTCTGATTTTGTTTTCCTCTCCATAGTGACTTCTAGACTGGCTAGAGTAGATTCAATTCTAATTAAGATTTATTGACTAAATATCAGGTTAACAACAGTAGTTAAGAGTTGTAACAGTGGCACTGATTCCTTGAGAAAGAGCTTTTTAATAGCCCTTGGAAGGGCTGGCCTCTGCCTTCTTTCACAAGTGGGTCTAAGTAATACCAGGAATACAGTTTATCATGGGGAAAAGAAATTGGTAGGAACTCAAGAAGGATATCAGTGTGGTGATTGTTATGAGATTCCAGAGATGAAAATAATTCTTCCTGGGGGTGCCGGTGAATGTTACAAATAGAGGTGACATTTGAACTGCCTTTGAAGAAGCATCAGTGGTGTGGGGAGGGAGAACTTCTCAGGCAGGGGAGTCTCATGGCAGACAACCAGAGGCTGCAAAGTGCAGGCATAGCGAGAAGTGAATGTAGTGCCAGACTGTGAAAGGAATTTTGAGCTACAGAACACTGCTTTGGGGAGTAACTTGGTGATTTCAACATAACCTCCTTTTTCTTCTTTGCTTTTCCAGGTACTTGCATTTTTGTTGGTTTGGGAAGGGTATGAACCAAACCTGCACTGGTTTCATAAGGTAGGACACTGAACCTTTGTAGGAGACCTTGGGCAGGACTGAATGTGCCTCTCAGGCACTCAGTGTTAAGTAGAGTCATCCTTCTTTCATTGTTCCCCTTAGAAAGAAGAGATCTATTTATATAGTTTTAACTGAAATAATTTAATTTCTAACAGATGTAACTGATTTACTGAAGGGACTGAACTCAAACTTCATTTTTCTTTTTTTCTTCTTTTTTTACCACTTGTTAAACTCGCTCTGTGACTGGTATTCCCCTTTTGCCTAAGTAACATCTTAGGCAAACTCCATTACTTTCTCAGTCTTTTATAGTCATAAGAACATTCTCATTTCCGTCATTGAAAATTTCAGTTCATCGTAATAACACAATCTTCAACATTATAAGATTTTTCCTCTCCTTTTTTGGACCTGACCCAAGCCTGGAAGCCTGCAGTGATAGAGCATGATGGTCCTTCTCACTCTCTTTTCACCAGAATAGGGCACAGGGGAAAGGGAGTAGGATAAAAGAACATAGTTGCGCAAAGAGGGGCAAGAGGGTCATCTGGGGTTGATGCTTTCAGGACCAGGTAAATGTACAGTTGTTGGCTTTTTATCTGACAGGCTTTTTCATTCATTTTTTTTGAAAGATTTGATTTATTTATTTGACAGAGATCACAAGTAGGCAGAGAGGCAGGCAGAGAGAGAGAGGCAAGCAGGCTCCCGGCTGAGTGGAGAGCCCAATGTGGGACTTGATCCGAGGACGCTGAGATCATGACCTGAGCCGAATGCAGGCGCTTAACCCACTGAGCCACCCACGTGCCCCCAACAGGCTTTTTATATGTGTATTTTCAGAGAACCTTCTTCTGCTGAGGACCTTGACTACACCTTTCTTGGTAGAGTCAGTATCTGTCTTCCTATACACCCAGAAATTTGTTGAGGTCTTTTCAACCTTCCCTTATTTTGGAGCCCTTTAAAATGACCCCAGAATGTGTGTCTCAAGGGATCTGTATCTGTTCCACAGGAAGCAGCATCTGTGCCCCAATATCTGCGAACGTGCAGCTCATTTCCAACATAGCCGCCCTCATTTTATCCTGCCATGGGCTTGAGCAGCTCCAGCCACAGCCTCTTGCCTTTCTAAAGATTTTTTTCAGGCATGGTTTGTTACCATATTTTGTTTTTCCCAAACCCAGGAACATATCAAACTCTGAGTTGTCCCCTTAAATTTCCTCCTACTCAAATGAGACGTATGAACTGAAAATGTAAATTTAAGAGTTATTAGAATAGATCAAAATTGAAGTTATAAGATCTTACAGGGAAAGAATATAGATTGAGAAGTGAAAAAATAAGCCTTATTGAGATCGCCATCTGTTTTGGAGTTGGGACACCATGATCAGTTAGTCACTACTGAGAGTCATGTGAAATCTAAAAAAGAAGACGAACAAATAGACAAAAAGCAAAATCAGACTGATAAATACAAAGAACAATTAGTTGCAGGGGAGTAGGGGTGGGGGGTGCTGGGCAAAATGGGTAAAGGGGAGCAGCAGATACAGGCTTCCACTTATGAAATGAATAAGTCACAGGAATAAAAGGTACAGTATAGGGAATATAGTCTGCGGTGTTCCAGTAATGTTGCATGGTGACAGATGGTAGTTACACTTGGGGTGAGCATAGTAACATAGTTGTTGAAAATGAAAATGCTAATTTGAAAAGATAATGAACCCCTGTGTTTATCACAGCATTATTTACGGTAGCTAACATATGGAAGTAGCCTATGTCCATCAGTAGATGAATGGATAAAGAAGATGTGGTATACATACACAATGGAATATTACTCAGCCATAAAAAATGAGATCTTTTTTTTTTTTTTTTAAAGATTTTATTTATTTATTTGACAGAGTTCACAAGTAGGCAGAGAGGCAGGCAGAGAGAGAGAGAGAGGGAAGCAGGCTCCCTGCTGAGCAGAGAGCCCGATGCGGGACTCGATCCCAGGAACCTGAGATCATGACCTGAGCCGAAGGCAGCAGCTCAACCCACTGAGCCACCCAAGCACCCAAAAATGAGATCTTGATATTTGCAGCAACATGGCCCATCCATGGGCCTAAAGAATATTATGCTCAGTGAAATAAGTCAGAGAAAGACAAATACCATATAATTTCACTTGTATTTAGACTCTAAAAAACAAAGCAATAAGCAAACAAAAAGCAGAAACAAACCTGAAAATACAGAGAACAAACTGGTGGTTGCCAGAGGGGAGGTGGGAGGGAATAAGCCAAAAGAGGGTAATGGAGTGTGGAGTGGAAGTTATAGCTTCCAGTTATAGAATTAATAAGTTACAGAAATGAAAGGTGGTACAGCATAGGGAATATAGTCAATGGTATTGTAATAGTGTTGTATGGGTGATAGATGGTAGCTTGAGGTGAGCATATCATAATACATAGATTTGCCCAATCATTGTGTTATACACCTGAGACTTTTGGAACATTGTGTGCCAACTATATTTCAATGAAAAAAAACCACACCCCACATTTTAAGTCCCAAGAACAGATTGTATCTTAATATAGAAGAGGAAGGACATTTTTCTGAGTAACTGCATTTGACAGGTTCACATTTTTCTAAGAGAAAATGTTTTATATGTACTTTCTAATTGCCTGTATCCTTTGAATCATTAATAAAAAGTTTGGTGTTGAGTAGATCATAGAATCCTATGAGATTCATATGAGTCTGATTTGACAATTAAAACCTTGTGTTGGGATGCTTCTTTTTTTTCAGTAGGCAACTTAAGATTTCTGCATCTGTGTACATAGGAGAGATTGGCATGTACAGGCATACCTTATGTCACTCTGCTTCAGTTTATTGCAGTTTGCAGACACTTTTCCTTTATTACCATATACTGTATTGTTTGTTTCCGGGGCACAGATCTGTGATTCATCAGTCTTACACAATTCACAGCACTCCCCATAGCATAGACCCTCCCCACTGTTCATCACACAGCCACCCCGTTCCTCCAACCCCCCTCCACTCTAGCAACCCTCAGTTTGTTTCCCAAATTAAGAGTCTCTTATGGTTTGTCTCCCTCTCTGGTTTCATCTTATTTCATTTTTCTCTCCCTTGCCCTATGATCCTCTGTCTTGTTTCTCAAATTCCTCAGTCAATGAGATCATATGATAATTGTCTTTCTCTGATTGACTTATTTCGCTTAGCAAAATGCCCTCTATTTCCATACACGTCGTTGCAAATAGCAAGATTTCAGTTTTTTGATGTCGGCATAATATTCCATTGTATATATATATCATATCTTCTTTATCCATTCATCTGTTGATGGACATCTAGGCTCTTTCCATAGTTTGGATACTATGGACATTGTTGCTGTAAACATTATGGTGCACATGCCCCTTCAGATCACTGCATTTTTATTTTTAGGGTAAATACCCAGTAGTACGATTGCTGGGTCATAGGGTGGCTGTATTTTTAACATTTTGAGGAACCTCCATACTGTTTTCCAGAGTGGCTGCACCAGCTTGCATTCCCACCAACAGTGTAGGAGGGTTCCCCTTTCTTG
>NW_019154121.1:22537218-22570160 GCF_002288905.1 Enhydra lutris kenyoni
GGTTCTATATAAATTTTAGGATTATTTGTTCCATTTCTTTGGAAACATGAAAATGGCGACCTCCCAATTTCTGGCCTGGAGGAGCCAAGAACTCAGGCCCCACTCCTCAGTGAGCCCTCAGAGAAAGCAGTCAGTGCCTCCTATCTCTCTGGTCTCTGGCTTCACTCCGTGCTCACCCAGCCTGTGACCGAGCATTTCTGTCTCTGGCACATGACCCCGTTTGTTGTCTCCAAACCTAGCAGATTCCTGCTGTGTATTCCCAGTGGAGGAAGGGGGTTGGGTCTCCCTGGATCTGGTGGGCCCCTGCTCGAAGAGGCCGACTGTGCTGCAGATCATGGTTTAAGGTAACTCTGAGCTGAGAGCCCACTTCTTGGTTCCATCTTTGCAGATGGCTTCCCTGATCTGATACCTGGGAGCCCTGCCACACTTAGACACCCTCAGTCTTTCCATGACCTTGAGGGTCCTGAGACCACACCATCACAGAGAGGGCTTCACCCCTCACTTAGCCACCAGAGCGATGTCCCTCAGTGGAATAGACTTCTAAAAGTTCTGATTTTGTGCTTCGCTGCTATCCTTTGCTAGTAGCCAGCTGACACAGGCTCTCCCCGCCCCGCACAGTCTGTCTTCCCATATATCACCTTGGATTCACTTCTCCGCACATCCTGCCTTCCAGAAAGTGGTCACTTTTGTGTTCATAGAATTGCTGCTCTTAGTTGCCTTGATCTCCTATTGAGTTTATAGGTGTTCAGAATATTTTGATAACTATCTAGCTGAATTCCTGGGTCCAGATGAAATGTAAGTCTCCTACTCCTCTGCTATCTTGCTCCTCCCCAGTACATCATTAGTTTTTGATGTAGTGTTCCATGATTCATTGTTTGCGTATAACACCCAGTGTTCTATGCAATCCATGCCCTTCTTGATACCCATCGCCAGGCTCATCCATCCCTCCGCTTCCCTTCCTTCTTGTTTCCTGGAGTCCATAGTCTCTCATGGCTCATCTCCCACTCTGGTGTCTCCCCTTTCACTTTTTCCTTCTCCTAGTGTCCTCCATGGTATTCCTAATGTTCCACAACTAAGTGAAATGGTATGATAATTGACTTTCTATGTTTGACTTATTTCACTTAGCATAATCTCCTCTAGTGCCAAACATGTTGATGCAAAAGTTGGGTATTCATCCTTTCAGATGGCTGAGTAATATTCCGTTGTGTATATGGACCACATCTTCTTTATCCATTTGTCTGTTCAAGGGCATCTCGGCTCTTTCCACATTTTGGCTATTATGGACATTGCTACTATGAATGTTAGGGTGCATATGGCCCTTCTTTTCACTACATCTGTATCCTTGGGATAAATACCCAGTAGTGCAATTGCTGGGTCATAGGGTAGCTCTATTTTTGATTTTTTTGAGGAACCTCCAAACTATTTTCCGAAGTGGCTATACCAATTTGTGTTCCCCACCAACAGTGTAAGAGGGTTCCCCTTTCTCCACAACTTTTCCAACACTTGTTGTTTCTTACATTGTCGATTTTTGCCATTCTAACTGGTGAAAGATGGTATCTCAATGTGGTTTTGATTTGAATTTCCCTGATGACTAATGATGTTGAAATAATGTTTTCATGTGTCTGCTAGCCATTTGTATGTCTTCTTTGGAGAAGTGTCTGCTCATGTTTTCTGCCCATTTTTTGACTTGATTATCTGTTTTTTGGGTGTTAAGTTTGAGAAGATCTTTATGGACCTTCAATGTTAGCCCTTTGTCTGTAGTGTCATTTGCAAATTTCTTCTCCCATTCTGTGGATTTCCTCTTTGTTTTGTTGACTGTTTCCTTTGTGGTGCAGAAGCTTTTTATCTTGATCAAGTCCCAAAAGTTTATTTTTGCTTTTGTTTCCCTTGCTTTTGGAGACGTGTCTTGAAAGAAGTTGCTGTGGCCGATGTCGAAGAGGTTACTGCCTATGTTCTTCTCTAAGATTTTGAAGGATTTCTTTCTCACATTAAGGTCTTTCATCCAATTAGAGTTTATCTTTGTGTATGATATAAGAGAATGGTCCAGTTACATTCTTCTGTATATAGCTGTCCAGTTTTCCCAGTTATGAATGAAAGGGGAGATCATGACTAACACCAAGGAAATAGAAACAATCATCAGAAATTATTATCAACAACTATATGCCAATAAGTTAAGCAACCTAGAAGAAATGGATGCATTCCTAGAAACCTGGAAACTTCCAAGACAAACAGGAAGAAACTAACAACCTGAGTAGACCAGTAACTGGTAAGGAGATTGAAGCAGTGATTAAAAACCTCCCAAAAAACAGAGGTCTGGACCTGATGAATTCCCTAGGGATTTCTACCAAACATTCAAAGAAGAAATAATACCAGTTCTCCTGAAGCTGTTTCAAAAAATAGAAACAGAAGGAAATCTTCCAGACTCTTTCTCTGAGGCCAACATTACCTTGACCCGCAAACCAGGCAAAGACTCCATCAAAAAAGAGAATATAGGCAGTAACCTCTTCGATATCAGCCACAGCAACTTCTTTCAAGATATGTCTCCAAAGGCAAAGGAAACAAAAGCGAAAATGAACTTTTGGGACTTCATCAAGATCAAAAGCTTCTGCACAGCAAAGGAAACAGTCAACAAAACAAAGAGGCAACCCACGGAATGGGAGAAAATATTTGCAAATGACAGTACAGACAAAAGGTTGATAATCCAGGATCTATAAAGAACTCCTCAAACTCAACACACACAAAACAGACAATCATATCAAAAAATGGGCAGAAGATATGAACAGACACTTCTCCAATGAAGACATACAAATGGCTATCAGACACATGAAAAAATGTTCATCATCACTAGCCATCAGGGAGATTCAAATTAAAACCACATTGAGATACCACCTTACACCACTTAGAATGGCCAGAATTAGCAAGACAGGAAACAACATGTGTTGGAGGGGATGTGGAGAAAGGGGAACCCTTTTACACTGTTGGTGGGAATGCAAGTTGGTGCAGCCACTTTGCAGAACAGTGTGGAGATTCCTCAAGAAATTAAAAATAGAACTTTCCTATGACCTTGCAATTGCACTACTAGGTATTTACCCCAAAGATACAGATGTGAAAAGAAGGGCCATCTGTACCCCAATGTTTATAGCAGCAATGGCCACGGTCGCCAAACTGTGGAAAGAACCAAGATGCTCTTCAACAGACGAATAGTTAAGGAAGATGTGGTCCATATACACTATGGAGTATTATGCCTCCATCAGAAAGGATGAATACCCAACTTTTGTAGCAACATGGACGGGACTGGAAGAGATTATGCTGAGTGAAATAAGTCAAGCAGAGAGAGTCAATTATCATATGGTTTCACTTATTTGTGGAGCATAACAAATAGCATGGAGGACATAGGGAGATGGAGAGGAGAAGGGAGTTGAGGGAAATTGGAAGGGGAGGTGAACTATGAGAGACTATGGACTCTGAAAAACAATCTGAGTGTTTTGAAGGGAAGGGGGGTTGGAAGGTTGGGGTACCAGGTGGTGGGTATTGGAGAGGGCATGGATTGCATGGAGCACTGGGTGTGGTGCAAAAACAACGAATACTGTTACACTGAAAATAAATTTAAAAAATTAAAAAAAAAAGAATTTCAGATCAAGATCCCTGATGAAGATGGGTGCCAAAATTCTCAACAAGATCCTAGCTAATAGGATCCAACAGTGCATTAAAAGTACAGTACTTTTAAAGTACATTAAAGTACATTAAAAGGATTATTCATCACCACCAGGTGGGATATATCCCTGGGATGCAAGGGTGGTTCAACAAATCAATGAATGTAATAGAACTCATAAATAAGAGAAGAACCACATGGTCCTCTCGATTGATACAGAAAAAGCATTTGATAATATACAGCATCCTTTCCTGATTAAAACTCTTCAAAGTATAGGGATAGAGGGAACATTCCTCAACTTCATAAAATCCATCTATGAAAAACCCGCAGCGAGTTTTGAGATTATTGAGATCAGGAACATGACAAGGATGCCCACTCTTGCCACTGTTGTTCAGTATAGTACTAGAAGTCCTAGAAATGGCAATCAGACAACAAAAAGAAATAAAAGGTATTCAATTTGGCAAAGAAGTCAATCTCTCTTCACAGATGACATGATACTCTATGTGGAAAACCCAAAATTCTCCATCCCCAAATACTAGAACTCATGCAACAATTCATAATGTGGCAGGATATAAAATCAATGCACAGAAATCAGTTGCTTTCTTATACGTGAACAATGAAACTATAGAAAGAGAAATTAGAAAATTGATTCCATTTACAATAGCACCAAAATCCATAAGATGCCTTGGAATAAACCTAACCAAAGAGGTAAAGGATCTAAGAACTACAAAACACTCATGAAAGAACTACAAAACTACAAAACACTCATGAAAGAAATTGAAGACACAAAAAATGGAAAAACATCCATGCTCATGGATCAGAAGAGTAAACATTGTTAAAACATCTATGCCAGGGGCACCTGAGTGGCTCAGCAGGTTAAACCCTCTGCCTTCGGCTCAGGTCATGATCCCAGGGTTCTGGGATCGAGCCCCACATCGGGCTCTCTGCTCAGCGGGGAGCCTGCTTCCCTCCTCTCTCTCTGCCTGCCTCTCTACTTGTGATCTCTCTCTGTCAAATAAATAAATTAAAAAAAAAAACAAAAAAACATCTATGCTATCCAGATCAATCTATACTTTACAAGTCATACCAATCCCAATGGCACTTTTGAAAATGCTAGAACAATCATAAAATTTTGTATTTAACTAGAAAAGACCCCAAATCACCAACAAAATGTTGAAAAAGAAAAAGCTGGGGGCATCATGTTACCTGATTTCAAGCTATATTACAAAGCTGTGATCACCAAGACAGCATGGTACTAGCAAAATAAAAACAGATACATAGACCTGTGGAACAGAATAGAGAGCCCAGATAACGGACTCAACTCTGTGGTCAACTAATCTTCAACAAAGCAGGAAAAATACCCAGTGGAAGGAAGACAGTCTGTGAAAAAGAGTTTTCTTTAAAAATACTGCTGTTCATTGATAATATACTTGGTCACCCAAGAATTCACATGGAGATGTACAGCAAAATGAATGTTGTTTTTATGCCTGTTAATACAACATCCATTTTGCAGTCCATGGATCAAGGGATGATTTTGACTACCAACTATTACTATTATTTAAGAAATACATTTTGTAAGGCTAATAGCTGCCACAGATAGTGATTCCTCTGATGGACCTGAGCAAAGTAAATTGAAAACCTTCTTGAAGGATTCAACTTTCAGAATGTCGTGAAGAACATCTGTGATTCATGGGAAGAGGTCAAAATATCAGCATGAACAGGAGTTTGGAAGAAGTGGATTCCAACCCTCATGGATGACTCTGTAAGTGTTTCAAGACTTGAGGGAGTAAATGCAGACATGGTGGAAATTGCAAGAGAACTAGGATTAGAAGTAAAGCTTGAGGATGTGACTGAATTGCTGTAGTCTTATGGTAAAACTTGAATGGATGAGCAATTACTTCTCATGGATGAGCAAAGAAAGTGGTTTCTTGAGATGGATTTCACTGCTGAAGATGCTGTGAAGATGGATGAAATGACACAAAAAGGATTTAGAATATTACATAACTTAGTTGGTAAAGCAGTAGCAGGGTTTGAGAAGATTGGCTCCAGTTTTCATAGAAGTTTTACTGTGAATGAAATACTGTCAAACAGCATCACATGCTACAGAGAAATCATTCATGAAAGGAAGAGTCAATCAATGCAGCAGACTTCCTTGTAGTCTTATTTTAAGAAATTGCCATGGCCACCCCAGCCTTCAGCAACCACCACCTTGATGAGTCAGCATCTATCAACACTAAGGCAAGACTTTTCACTGGCAAAAACATTATGATTCACTGAAAGCTCAGATGAGGGTTAAAATTTTCAGCAATGAAGTATTTTTGAATTAAGGTATATACATTGTTTTTAAAGATGTAATATAATTATACACTTAATTAACTACAGTATGGTATAACCATAACTTTTATAGGCACTGGGAAAGCCAAAATTTCATCGACTTGCTTTGTTGTAATAATGCCTTTATTGTGGTGATCTGGAACTGAACCTATGTCTGAGGTGTGCCTGTACTTTTTCTTTTTTGTAATGTCCTTGTTGAGTTGGGGCATGAATGTTTTGTTGGCTATGTAAAACAAGTCAGAATGTGTTCCCTCTTTTTCTTTTCTCTCAAAGAGTTTGTTAAGGATTGGAAATATTTATTCCTTAAATGTTTGGTAAATTAGCCATTGAGGTATTTTATGATAAAGTTTGATTATGGATTCAATTACTTTAATAGATAATGGAAAAGAGGTAACTAAACACTCTTTAGTACTGTTCTCACAGTACATATGTAGAAAAACTATACATTTAAAGGAGAAAAACTTGGGTGCCTGAGTGGCTCCGTGGGTTAAGCCTCTGCCTTCAGCTCAGGTCATGGTCTCAGGGTCCTGGGATCCAGGCCTGCATCAGGCTCTCTGCTCAGCAGCCAGCTTCCTCCCCACCCTCTGCTTGCTTCTCTGCCTACTTGTGATCTTTCTCTCTCTGTCAAATAAATAAATAAATAAATAAATAAATAAAATCTTTAAACAAATAAAGGAGAAACCTTAGTTGTGTTTTCTTGGTCTCAATGTTTTTTTTTCTTTGTGAATTGTATAGTGTTCTGGCAGGCAAATTTCTGTTCCCCTTTGTTCAACAAATATTTATTGGATGCCTATTGTGTGCCAAACATTTTGCAAGGTAGTAAGGATATAATCATAAACATTGTCCTTGATATCATGAATGTTATAGTCTGTTGCAGAAGACATAGAAAAGGCAATTATAGAATACTGTTTACTTGTGAATGTATTGAGCCATATAGAAAAGTAGTGAATATTTGTAATAGCCATTGTTGAAGCAGGGTGAGAGGTGCTAAGCAATGTTAAGGGCCCAGCTGAGGCTAGAGATGGTAAATTAGTAAAGGCATCAGACCACATAGCTGAGTAATTTTTTTCCCAGCCATGCTGTCCAGCAAAGACTTACACACAGAGATGGTTAAGTGATTGGATCCATTCCATGTTGAAGATTTGCAAGACAGTAAAAGGATGAGGAAATGAAGTCCCGTTGTTGGGACACACATGTAATTCCCCAAAACAGTTCTGATTCAGTCCTAGTGCCTAGAAGTCAGGAGATTCTTTCTGTTTCCCCAGGTCCTGGTTCTGCTAGTGATTGTGACAGTCTCATTTTTTTTGTGGATATTATTCACATACTGGAGGGACAGGTGGCTGACTACTGGGCTGTCACTGCAGGTAAGCATCATCCTATAGGTCTAGCGCTGTCTGTCTAGATGTGTCAGCCTAACTTTTGGCTTTCTCCCAGATCTTTGCTCCCTATGTGCACCTGAGTGGCATAAGTATGATGGTTATCCTTTCCTGGCCTGTGGGCTTCTACTTAATCCATTTGGAAGAAGAAGGTATGTCATGTGGTAGAACCTTACCTGTTTATTTCAGCTCTAACTTTAGCTTGTATTCTTCACTTAGCAAAATGCAAGTTTAGTAGATAGCCACCACTATACCGCTTCAAAATTCATTTAGCTTATTATTCTTACATGCTCTTTGCGGTCGAACTCACAACTATATGTGGCCTGTCGCAGCAATTTCCTAGCCAAACAAGTCTCCTTCTGAAAAGGGATTCTTCTAGAAAAATAAGAATTTTCTCTATGTTGTTACAGATTTTCTGGGAATGGTGGGGCGAGAATAGAGGTACATTTTAATTTTATTTGACTGAAGTGATTGCACAAGTCACAGTTCCTTAGTTTGTATCAAATATTACTAGTGTCAACTAACAAACTTATGATGGGTCCAGATATCCCTCGTTCCATCCTAGTAATTCAAAGCAGTCTTCTGTGACTCCCTGACTCAAAGCAGAAGCAGAAAATGTCTACTACTGCCACTGATCTCTCCATTCCTAATATGGAAACAAAAGAATCAGAGCTGTATACCAAAAGAATCCGAGAATCAGAGCTGTATACCAAATTGTTCTGAGAATAAAGTTATCTTGTAGCACCTTCACTAAAAAAGCAGGGTCTCCCTTTCTTTACCGTCTCTCTTTTTACTCTTGGTTAAATAAGGAGTATTTCCTTCCTGAATTGTGGAAGGATGCAGGCAAAAGAAAGACTGGATAGATACTTTTGCCATTGTGTGCTTGTACATGTGTGTACGTGTAAGTAGAGGTGAATTTTAGGCAGGGGCAGGATCTTAAAGGGGATAATAATGAACTCTTTTTCATTTCCTAAATTTTAGCTAGAATCAGAAGATACAAGATGGCAAATTATGACAGAGAAAAAACCAAGAGATGTAATATACTCACAAAGTTGAGAGGTTAGAGCTGGAGATCTAGATTTGCAAGTGATTGGACCATAAGTGGTAACTTAAAAATATGCAAGTGGGTAAAATTCTCAGAGGTCTAAAATAGTGTTGGGGGAATGACCAGTGATAACAGATACTGTGATAGGCTGTTGGGTGGATGTGTAGGAAAGAGAGAACGAGAAGAGCAAATACCTAGTATTTATTGATGACCTATTATGACTCATCACTGTTGATATATCCATTCTCTGAGGTAGGTTTTAGTAGAAAGATAGCTCCTTTTTTCAGAATGAAGACTCAGAGAGGTTAAGCAACATGTCCTTAGTCACACAACTAGAAAGTGGTAGACTATGGCTTTGAACTAAGATTTCTGTCAACTAGTGCTCCTTCCACTATTTTGCAGTGTCTTAAATACAGGCATTTTAGGCTTATCTTTACAGGCTTTCTCAGAACCTGCCAAACTGCTCTTCCTCTTGCGAAGGTATTCCTTAACATTTTCTCTCCATCCTACCTCCTTCACAGTTCATTTCCTTTTAAATTCCAGTGATTTTTTCCTTAATAGTAATACTTGTATTTGGATAGCCCTATTCTTTAAAAGTCACTGAAATTAAGTGAGGACGTGACAGAAATAGTAAATCAGCCAGTCCATAGAATCAATGAAACTGATAGACTGGGTAGTAACTGACAGCTGCTGGGATAGTTAGTTGCTTGAGATGGTTCTCCATTCCACTTCTGCTTTGTTCTCACTTCTTTCTCTCCCAACTTTTTTTTTTTTTTTTTTAGCTCTACAGGTGGTTATTGGATTGCCTTTTTTCCTTATCCTTTTATGTCTCTATGTTATTCCATTGGGGATTCATTCTCCCTGCATTCAGGAGGAGGGTAAATTAGGACCCAAGCCAGACTTCATTGGACATAGAGGTGCACCCATGGTAGGTCTGAGCATGGGTGAGTAGGCATATACATGGGGTGTGTGGATGAGAGAATGGGACCTCAGAACCATGGTAACCCCTGGAAAGGAAAAGGGTTTGGCTGGAAATGACAAGAATGAAGAGTTAATTGTAGAGGTTGGATTTGAACCCAAGTCACCTAACTTATCTTTCTGTACTGTGCCCAGTCACATTACCTCAGATGAGCAGAGTCCCAGAATCAGTTTGGGTAGAGGAGAATATAAGCAGGCTCTTCGAAAAATAGCTTTTTTTTTTTTTCCCCAAAGAGCCAAGGGATCCAAACTCGTCTCCCTAAAGCCCTTTGTTGCTGGGCTCCCTCCCAGCCATTAAAGGGATGGTGGCAGGGAGAGAGACTCTGAGGAATAGCAGCTGATGTTTTTTTCTTCCACAGTTGGGGCCTGAGAATACCATGATGTCCTTTGAGAAAGCTGTTGAACAAGGGGCCTGGGGGCTGGAGAGTGATGTACAATTAAGGTAGGAAAGCAGGGGCTGGAATGGGGAGGAGATAAGACCAATGCCATGGAAGATGACCAGTATGATCCAACTTATAGAGAGGGCAAGCCCCGGGAAGTTTCTCCTGTATTTGTATGGCACATATGCACAGAGCACATACACAGACCACTTCTTTGCAAACCATACATCTGTACCCCTGCATTCTCAAACATAGTCTCATAAATAATACACACACTATATAGTTTCCATACATAATTCAAATTTGTGCTCATTGCGAACCATGCTGACATTTTAACCCCATGCACTACCCTAGCAATCTACTTTAAATTCCCTGGGTACCTACTATATTCTAGGCCTTTTTGTGGGTGCTAGAGAGAGGCAAAAAGATGTAGCCCTGCCTAATAGATGTTCCTAGCCAGTGAAGGAGAAACAGCATGTTTATAAACAGAGTATAAAACGATTTGTGGTGAGTTCCTTCCAGAGAAGAATAAGTCAAATGCAGTAGAACATCAGTGGAGGAAAAGACCACTGCCCATTGTGTAAAAAAGATCTGTGTCCTCAGAATTGTGTTTATGTTGTCTTGAGGAAAAAATATTATTTTACCAATCAAAGGTGAATAAAGAAGGTATTCTATGGAGAGGCAACAGTCAGCAAGCTAACCTGTATGGATTCCTTAAGTGATATGCTTTGGGGATAGGAGAAGGCTATGTGAGGAAGAGGTATGGCTGTAGGGCCCGCTGAAGCTGTATCATAGAGATCCCTAAATGTGTAATGGGCTGCTTTGGTAGACTGTAGAGGACATATTACCTCATTGTTTTAGAAAGACTCATCGGGACATGTATGAGAGAGAATTGTCAGGGAGATGGGTGGTAGGCTGTAGCATTGTCCAAGGGAAAACAAAAGAAGACTTGGATCAGGGAAGTGGTGAGGACGAAATGACATGCTTTGCTGTAGAATCTTTGTATCTGAGCAGCTGGACGTGGAAAGGTTTCATCTGTAGTATGGGTATATTAGAGAATGTGGTTTGTACAGACTGCCTTTACAGCCCTTCTAAGGGAGAAACAAAAGAGAAATGAACCTTCTATTTCAAAGATGAGGAAATATGTTTTGAACCTAGATTCAAATAAGGGCAATATATTACTGAAGTCCTAAGGCTGGAATGAGCATAATAAATCCAGAATTAGAGCTAGATTTCCTGACCCCTGAGTGGAGTTCTTGATGGTATCCAACAGTGACAACTGTTTCATGCAGAATGTTTGACTGAGAATTGAAAATGGGTAGTTTATTAGAGCTCCTGGGTCATTTATTGAAATGTCTCATGGTCATGACATAATGTGGTAAAGGTGCTGAGTTGGTGAGGTCCTGGTGTACTGTCTTTCTCTCTCCTGTTACCTCTGTGACTTCAACTTTAACGTAGGTGATCCTTCCAACCCCTCAGTCTCTTTGCTCATTGTTCCTGCACCATTCACATTCATGGTCATACCCTATGCTTTATCATTACCAAAAATTGCATATCAGCCAGAGTCCAGTCAGGACCTGAATACCACACCAGTAACTTGAACAGGAAAAATGCAGTATCAAGAATTACTAAGTATGGGGCGCCTGGGTGGCTCAGTGGGTTAAAGCCTCTGCCTTCAGCTCAGATCATGATCCCAGGGTCCTGGGATCGAGCCCTGCATCGGGCTCTCTGCTCAGCAGGGAGCCTGCTTCCCCCTCTCTCTCTGCCTGCCTCTCTGCCTACTAGTGATCTCTGTCTGTCAAATAAATAAAATCTTTAAAAAAAAAGTTAAAAAAAGAATTACTAAGTATAAGTATTAAAATGTGGTTAACTACCAAAAGAGGGAAGAGGATTCTGGGAAATATAAAAATATCAAGTACAGCTACTGGAACTTCTGTTCCAGATGAAATAGAGTAAGCACATTCCACCTTATTTTTTCCAAGAATTACAAAATACAACAACAACAAATGGACAAAAATCACATACTTAAAAGTGCATGAGAATATGAGATGTAGGGGCGCCTGGGAGGCTTAGTCATTAAGCATCTGCCTTCAGCTCAGGTCATGATCCCAGGGTCCCAGGAGTAAGCCCCACATTGGGCTCCCTGCTCAGCGGGGAACCTGCTCCTTCTCCCACTCCCCTTGCCTGTGTTCTCTCTCTCTCTGTGTCTCTCTCTCTCAAATAAATAAAAAGATCTTTAGAAAAAAAAAAAAAAACAAATAAGAGATACCTGGCTTTCCTAACACACAGACACAGAGAGCTAGGCAAAATGAGGAGACAGAGGAATACGTCACAAGTGAAAGAACAGGACAAAATCACAGGAAGAGAACTAAAATGTAAGTAACATGCCTGAGAGACAATTTAAAGTAATGATCAAAAAGATACTCACTGGACTTCAGAAAAGAGTGGAAGGCATCAGTGAGACCCTTAAGACAGAGATAGAAAAAGCAGCATTCGGAATTGAAGAACAGAATGAATAAAAATACACTTGATGAAATAAATAGCAGGCTGAAAGAAGCGGAGGAACAATTTAATGAACTGGAAGACAGAGGAATGGAAAGCAATCAAACTGAACAAATGAGGAAAGAAGAATTATGAAAATGAGAATAAGTTTAGGGAACTCAGTGACTCCATCAAGCATAATAATATTCACATTATATAGGGTTCCCAAAAGAAGAAGAGAGAGAAAAGGGGGCAAAAAATTTATTTGAAGAATTAGGAGCTAAAAACTTCCCTAAACTGGGGAAGGAAACAGGAGGCAGAGAGATTCCCTCAACAAAATCAACCAAAGTAGGTTCACACCAAGACATATAGTAATCAAAATGGCATAAAGTAATGATAAAAAAATTGCAAAAACATCAAGAGAAAACACAGTTACATACAAGAGAAACCCTGTAAGTCTATCAGATTTTTCAGCAAAAACTTTGTAGGCTGGAAGGGAGTGGCATGATTCCATGCCATATTCCATGTGCCAAAATGGAAAAATGAACAGCCAAGAATACTCTTTCCAGCAAGGCTGTCATTCAGAATAGAAGGAGAGATCATTTCTTAGACAAAGAAAAACTAAAGGAGGTCATGACCACTAAACCAGCCCTACAAGAAATATTAATGGGGACCCTTGAATGGAAAGGAAAGACCATAAGTGAGAATATGAAAAGTAGGAAACACAAGAACAGTAAAAATAAGTATTTCCGTAAAAAACCAGTCAAGGCATTCATAAAAGGATGTAAAATATGACACCATATACTTAAAATGGGAAAAAAGAAGTAAAAAATGGGTTTGAACTTAAGTGACAGTCAACTTATTGTAGATTGCTATGTGCAAAAGATGTTATATGCTACCCTAATGGTAACCACAAATTAAAAACCACTAACAGATATGCAAAGAATAAAGAGAAAGAATTCCAAGTGTATAACTAAGAAAACCAGCAAATCATGCAAGAGAGAAAGAGAAGAAAGGATCAGAGAAAAACTACAAAACAACCAGTAACAAAAAGTCACACATATCTATCAATAATTACTTTGAGTGTAAATGGACTAAATGCTCCAGTCAAAAGACATAGAGTAACAGAGTGGATTAAAAAAAAAAAAAAGACCCTTCTATATGCTCCCTACACAGGACCCATTTCATATCTAAAGAAACCTGAAAATTGAAAGTGAGGGGCTAGAAAAACATTATGGAAATGAATGTCCAAAGAAAGCCAGAGTAGCAATACTTAATATTGGACAAAATAAACTTTTTTTATGTTTTAAAAATTTTTTAATTTATTCAAATGCTAGCATAGTTAACATACAGTGTCATATTAATTTTAGGTGTACAGTATAGTGATCAGAATTTCAAGGGGTTCCTAGGTGGCTCGCTCAGTTAAGCAGCTGCCTTTGGCTCAGGTCATGATCCTGGGGTCCTGGGATCGAGCCCCACATGGGGCTCCCTGCTTAGCAGGGAGCTTGCCTCTCCCTCTGCAGCTCCCCCTGCTTATGCATGCTCTTGCTGTCTCTCTCTATCTCTCATTCTCTGCCAAATAAATAAAATCCTAAAAAAAAAAAGTTCTGTACATTACTCAGTGTTCATGATGTTAAGTAAACTCTTAATCACCTTTACCTATTTTACCCTTCTCCCTGACCACCCTCCTCTAGTAACCTTCTGTTTGTTCTCTATTGTTAAAAGTCTGACTCTTGGTTTCTCTTTTTTTTTCCTTTGTTCATTTGTTTCTTTTAAAAAAATTTTTTTTTAATTTGAATTTTAAGTAGTTAACATACAGTTCAATATTGGTTTCTAGAGTAGTACTCAGTGATTCATCACTTATATACAACACACAGTGCTCATCATAACAAGTGCCCTCCTCAATACCCATCATCCCTCTAGCCCATCGCCCACCCTCAGTTTGTTCTCTGTCATTAAGAGTCTCTTATGGTTTGTTACATATATTGGGCAAAATAAACTTTAAAACAAAGAGTGTAACTAGAGACAAAGAAGGACAGTATATAATAATAAATGGGACAATCTAACAGCATAATATAACAATTATAGGTATTTATGTACCCAACATGGGATCACCCAGATATGTAAAACAGTTAATAACAAACACAAACTAATTGATAGTAATACAATAATAGTAGGGGACTTTAACACCCCACTTACATCGACTAATAGGTCATCCAAACAAAAAATCAAAAGGAAGCAATGGCTTTGAATGACACACACTGGACTAGATTTCACAGATATATTCAAAATATTCCATAATAAAACAGAATATACATTCATTTCAAGTGCACATGGAACATTTTCCAGTATAGATCACATATTAGGCCAAAACAAAAACAAAAACAAGCCCCAACGATTTCAAAGAGATCTAAGTCATACCATGCATCTTTTCTGATTGCAATGCTGTGAAACTAGAAATCAACCACAAGAAAAAAGCTGAAAAGAACACAAATACATAGAGGTTAAATAACATGCTAGTAAACAATGAATGGGTCAACCAAGAAATCAAAGAGAAAGTAAAAAAAATCAAAACAAATGAAAACAAAAACACAATGGTCAAAAAACTTTGGGATGCAGCAAAAGTGGTTCTAAGAAAGAAGTTTATAGCAGTACAGGCCTACCTCAAGAAGCAAGAAAAATCTCCAATAAACAATCTAACCTTACACCCAAAGGAGTTAGAAGAACAACAAACAAAACCCCAAACCAGCAGAGTGAAGGAAATAATAAAGATTGGAGCAGAAATAAATGATTTTCAGAAACTGAAAAAAAAAAAAAAAAAACAATAAAACAGATAAATGAAACCAGGAGTGGTTTTTTTCTTTTTTTTTTTTTTAAAGATCAACAAAATTGATGTACCTCTAGCTAGACTCATAGGAAGAGAGAGAGAGAAGGAAAGAAGGAGGGAAAAAGGGAAGGAAGGAAGAAGAAAGGGGAAGGGGAAAAGTCTTAAAATCACCAGTGGAAGAGGAGAAATGATAAACCACAGAAACAAAAACAGTTGTAAGAGAATATTATGAAAAACTATATGCCAACAAATAAGATCACCCAAAAGAAATTGGTAAGTTCCTAGAAACATATATTCTACCAAAAGTGAAACAGGAAGAAATAAAACAGTTAAACAGACTGATTACTAAAGAGATTGAATCTGTAATCAAAACCTCCTCAAAAAACTAAAGTCCAGGACCAAATGGCTTCACAGGTAAATTCTACCAAACATTTTAAGAAGACTTAATACCTATTCTTCTCAAACTATTCAAAAAAATAGAAAAAAAAAACCCTTCTAAATTCATTTTTTGAGGACAGTATCATCCTGGTAACAAAACCAGATAAAGATACCACAAAAAACACTTGTAGACACACTACAGGCCATCTCTGATCAACATAGATGGAAAAATCCTCAATAAAATGCCAACAAACTCAACATCAAAAAACAAATAATCCAATTAAAAATGGGCAGAGGAGGGATGCCTGGGTGGCTCGGTTGGTTGGAGGACTGCCTTCGGCTCAGGTCATGATCCCGGAGTCCTGGGATCGAGTCCCGCATTGGGCTCCCAGCTCCACGGGGAGTCTGCTTCTCTCTCTGACCTTCTCCTCGATCATGTGCTCTCTCACTCTCTCTCAAATAAATAAAATCTCTAAAAAAAAAAATGGGCAGAGGACATGAACAGATATTTCTCCAAAGAAGACATCCAGATGGCCAACAGACATATTAAAAGATGCTCAACATCACTCATCATCAGGAAAATGCAAATCAAAACTGCAGGGTCACCTCATACCTGTCAGAATGGCTAAAATAAAAAACACAAGAAACAACAGGTGTTGGAGAGGATATGAAGAAAAAGAAACACTTGTGCCCTGTTAGTGGGAATGCAGAGGGGTACAGCCACTGCAGAAAACAGGACGGAGGTTCCTAAAAAAGTTAAAAATAGAATTACCCTATGATCCAGTAATTACACTACTGAGTATTTGCCCCCAAAATAAAAAATGCACTAATTCAAAGGGATATGTGCATCCCTGTGTTTATAGCAGCAGCATTTACAATAGCCAACTTATGGAAGCAGCCCAGAGTATCCATTGATAGATGAGTGGATAAAGAAGATGTGGTATAAGTATACAATGAAATATTATTCAGCCTTAAAGAAATAATGAATCTTGCCATTTGCAATGGTATGGATAGAGCTAGAGAGTGTAATGCTATGTGAAGTAAGTCAGTCAGAGAAAGACAAACACCATATGATCTCACTCATATGTCGAATTTAGAGGGGGGAAAAAAAGCAAATGAGCAAAGGGGAAAAAAGACAAACCAAGAAACAGATTCTTAGCTATAGAGAACTGACCGAGGTTACCAGGGGGGAGGTGGGTGGAGGGATGGGTGAAATAGGTGATGGAGATTAAGGAGCACACCTGTGGTGATGAGCACTGGGTGTTGTACGTAAGTGTCAAATCACTATATTGTATACTTGAAACTAATATTACACTGTATGTTAACTGTATTGGAATTAAAAAAAAACAAACACAACTCTCCTCTTTTCTCCCTTCTCTCAGCCCCTGGTAACCACCATTCCATTTTCTGTTTCTATGATTTTGACTACCGTAGATACCACATATGAATGGATCATCTAGTATTTGTCTTTTTTGTGACTGTCTTATTTCACTTAGTATAATGTCCTCAAATTTCATCCATACTAAGGCATGTGACAGGATTTCCTTCCCTTTCAGGCTGAATAATATTCCATTGTGTGTATATAACACATTTTACTCATCTATTCATTTGCCAATGGACATTTGGATTGCTTCCACATCTTGTTATTTTGAATAATGCTGCTGTGAACATGAGTCTACAAATATATTTTCTAGACCTTTCTTTAAATTCCTTTGGGCATATACTCAGAAGTGGAATTGCTGAAACATGGTAATTCTGTGTTTAATTATCTGAGGAACTGCTGTGCTGGATAAAGGGATTTTTAAAACCTGTATATAAAATCCTGGGCAGACCTTTGTGTAATCCATGCTTGAAACCTTACAGAAACAACACAGCAGAATATTTGATAACTGAATGTTGGTCTGGAATACCATCCGGATTTTAGATTTACTTCTGGGTAGCACATAATGGGATAGGCCAGAAAAGCATTGCAGAGCTTTTGAAAACTAAACTGACTTTGGAACCATGGCTACAAACATGGGCCAGGACATGTGTGCCTAGATACAATGACTGCTAAAATAAATTTATTTGACAGAGATCACAAGTAGGCAGAGAGGCATAAAATAAATTTAAATAGCAGTGAGGCTCTCATCAAAAATCCCAAGGATATAGTCCAAAGTTTTCATCATACTTAAAAAAATCTAAGCCTAAATGAAAAAAGGTAATTGATAGATATTACCGCCAAGAGAAACAGATGTTGGAATCATCAAGAATTTTAACGCAGCTGCCTTAATGTATCTCAAATAAACTGTGGACACTCATTAAGCAAACGAGAAAGGAGAATGTATTAGCAAAGAAAAAGAAGGAATAAAGAAGAACCACATGGAAATAAAATTTCTTTAGTGAAAAGAAAATGATTTAAAAAGTCAATTTGTGGGGCATCTGGGTGGCTTAGTCGATTAAGTGTCTCCTTCGGTTCAGGTCATGATCCCAGTATTCTAGGATCCAGCCCCCACTTTGGGCTCCCTGCTCAGCGGGGAGCCTGCTTCTCCCTCTGTTTCCCCCACTGCTGCTCCTCTCTCTGTCTCTCTCAAGTGAATAAATAAAAAAAAAATCTTAAGAAAAAAAAAGTCAACTTATTTATATAAAGTCATCATTGTGTTATACATCTTAAACAAATACAATGACATGTCAGTTATATCTCAGTAAAATGAGAAGAGTCAACCTCTGAGCATTTGAATTACTCCCTCATTTAAAAAACACTTTTAATTTGGCTTCTAGAGTATCATACGGTCCTGATTTTCTTCCTTTCTGGACTGTTCCCTAAATGATTTTCTTTGCCCATTCCTGCCATCTCTTCTTACTCTCAAAATTGTGGAATTTTTGAGATTTGTCATAAAATATTTATAAAGGAAGTCTCATCCCTATTTCCCAAATGAACTGTTTTGACAGTGTTCACCCCATTTTGTAAAATTATAAACATGTTTTAATTATATATCAAACATGTTTATATGAAACTTTCATTTGCATATGATATTTTTAAGATGCATTTGAAAAGGAGGCGTGTCTATATGTCAAAAGCAAGGAGTATAAACTAGTATTTAGCATCTAAGAGAGAAAGTGTATAGGAGGACCTATTAAGAATCTATGCAAAGACTTTTGGCTGTTCAGGTTTATGGCATAAAGGCCCAGTTAGACACCCTCACTAAGCATGGAGCAATTTCTCTTAGAGAACCCTGAGTCGTCATGTTTTCTGAAGCAGTGTTGACCTCATGTGAGCCAAAAGGAGAAATGTTGACTCACTGGGAGTCAAAGGAAGCTGAGGCACAGAAAGATCAAAGTAAGCTTCTGTGGGATTTACAGCCCCATTCCTTCCCCACTGACTCAATTCTTAACTTCTTAGGGGAAATAAGTGTAAATGTTGTACTTAGCAGGTGTGTGTGTGAGTGTGTGTGACAGTTCAGTAATTTCTTTCAGTATTGCCTACTCTTTAGCATCCATGATGAACAAAATGTCAGATATTTTAGTACAAATGTGCCATGTCAAACCATAATAGATCCCGAGGCAAAAGGTAAAGTCAGTAATTTTGTCTGTATTTGAAATTTAATTATTTTGTTTGTCATGGATTTTTCCTTAATTTATATTTTTTAAAGATTTATTTATTTGAGAGTGTGTGTGTGCAAGAACGAGCAGAGGAAGGGGCAAAAGGGGAGAGAGAGAGAGAGAGAACGTCAACCAGACTCCTGGCTGAGTGCCAAGCTGGAGCCTGAAATCATGACCTGAGCTGAAATCAGGAGTTGGATGCTCAACTGACTGAGTCACCTAGGTGTACGATTATTAATTTAGATTTTTAAAAATACTGCATTGGGAAGGTTATGTGCTATGGGAACTGCTGTAAAATGTGTAAGCCTGATGATTTCACAGACCCATGCCCATGGGGCAAATAATACATTATATGCTAATAAAAAATTTTTTTTTAATTTAAAAAAATACTGCATTAAAACAGTATTTATCTTGATTACTGATTATTTGGCACCTTCCTTCCATCTTACACCTGATGTGAGTGTACTACTATTTTGCTATATTTTTCTCATTTCTTGTCTCACTTTAGATTAATGTGGTACTTTTTAGGACTTTATCTACTTTTCAGGACTTTATCTCCCCTATTGGCTTATTAGCTATGCTTTTTTTTAGTGGTTGTACTAGAGTTACAATATGATATTTAACTTATCACCTCTTCATTAAATATATATATTTGTGTGTGTAAAATACAAATCTTTTAACAATATACTTCCATCTCACCTCTCCCGTTGTTTGACCTGTTACTGTCATGAATTCCACAATACACTAATTTTTGCCTTAAATAGTCAATAATCCTTTTTAAAGATTAAAAATGAGAATTTTAAATATTTACTCATGTATTTGTCTTTTCTGGTACTCTTCATTCTTTTGTGTAGATCCAAGTTTCCAGTTGATACTTAGTTTTTGCCTAAGAGTATCTTTTTTTTTTTTTTTAAAGATTTTATTTATTTATTTGACAGAGATCACAAGTAGGCAGAGAGAGAGAGAGGAAGGGAAGCAGGCTCCCCGCTGAGCAGAGAGCCCAATGCGGGGCTCGATCCCAGGACCCTGAGATCATGACCCGAGCCGAAGGCAGAGGCTTTAACCCACTGAGCCACCCAGGCGCCCCTAAGAGTATCTTTTAATTTTTCTTAGAGTGCAGGTCTGTTGGAAAAAGAATACTATCTTTTGTTTCTATGGAAACATTCTCATTTTCCTTTTATTTATTTATTTATTTATTTTTTTTTTAAAGATTTTATTTCTTTATTTGACAGAGAGATCACAAGCAGGCAGAGAGAGAGGAGGAAGCAGGCTCCCCTAGAGAGCAGAGAGCCCGATGCGGGGCTCGATCCCAGGACTCTGAGATCACGACCTGAGCTGAAGGCAGCGGCTTAACCCACTGAGCCACCCAGGCGCCCCTCCTTTTATTTTTTTAAATATAAATTTATTTTGTGCCTTCAGGTGATGTTTGTGTGCTAGAAACATTTTACTTGAATTGAAATCAAAATAAGTATTTAGTTTATTAAACTCAGAGCCCTTGTTCTTAAGCTTTTGAATTTAGTTTATAAACCTTATTCCCACTCCTGGGTGGAATATGTCTGACATTCTTCCAGGAAGCTTCCAACTATCTTAATGTTAATGCCTTGCTAGAGGGAAAACCAACCTTAACTTGACAACAACAAGGCCCAGGGTAACCTGTGAGTCTTCTTTAGCATCTGGAAATCCTTTTGAAACCTCTCTTTTCCTCACCTCCCCCAGCTCACAAGTATCTAATCAGCCACCTCTCACAGCCCCGGGGCAGCAGCTCTTTCTGCCCATGGGTCCTGTAAAATGGTGGTTAATAAAACCACCATTTTGCACCAAAACAAAACAAAAACGTATTCCATTTATAAGTCTAACTTTTTTATTAGGTTTTTAAATTTAATAACAGTATTGTTAACATACAGTATTATATTAGTTTCAGGTGTACAGTATCATGATTCAGCCATTCCATATATTACTCAGTGCTCATCATGTTAAGTGTACTCTTAATCCCCATCACCCATCCCCCCATCCATCTCTCCTCTGGTAACCATCTGTTTCTTCTCTATAGTTAGGAGTTTGTTTCTTGGTTTGTCTCTCTTTTTTCCTTATTTGGTCTCTCATTTGGTTGTTGGTTTTTTTTTTTTTTGGTTTTTTGTTTGTTTGTTTTTTAAAGATTTTATTTATTTATTTGACGGAGAGAGAGAGTTACAAAGGCAGAAGCAGGCAGAAAGAGAGGGAGAAGCAGGACCCTGAGATCATGACCTGAGCTGAAGGCAGAGCCCCAACCCACTGAGCCACCCAGGTGCCCCTCATTTGTTTTATTTCTTAAGTTGCACATATGAGTGGAATCAAATAGTATTTGTCTTTCTCTGATTTATTTTACTTAGCGTAATACTCTCTAGCTCCATCCATGTTGTTGCAAATGGCAAGATTTCATTCTTTTTCATGACTGAATAATATTCTATTATATATCTATACCACATCTTCTTTATCTGTTTATCTATCAGTGGACACTTGAGCTTCTTCCTTGATTAGGCTATTGTAAATAATGCTGCTATAAACATAAGGTGCACGTATCCCTTTGAACTAGTGTTTTTGTATTTTGGAGGTCAATACCTGGTAGTGTGATTACTGGGTCATAGGGTACTTCTATTTTTAACTTTATGAGGAACCTCCATACTGTTTTCTGCAGTGGCTGCACCCCTCTGCATTCCCACTAACAGTGCACAAGTGTTTCTTTTTCTTCACATCCTCTCCAACACCTGTTGTTTGTGTTATTTTAGCCATTCTGACAGGTGTGAGGTGATATTTCATTGTAGTTTTGATATGCATGTTCTTGATGATGAGTGATGTTGAACATCTTTTCGCGTGTCTCTTAGCCATCTCCATTTCGTGGAGAAATCTATTTATGTCTTCTGCTTATTTTTAATTGGATTATTTATTTTGAGGGTGTTGAGTTATGTAAGTTATGTAAGTTTTTAAAAAATATATTTTGGGTACTAACCCTTTATCAGATACATCATTCGCAATTATCTTCTGCCATTCCATGGGTTGCCTTTTAGTTTTGTTGATTGTCTCCTTCATTGTGCCAAAACTTTTTATTTTGGTGTAGACTGTAGTTTATTTTTGCTTTTGTTTTCCTTGCCTCAGGAAAGATATCTAGAAAAATGTTGGTATGGCCAATGTCAGAGAAATTCCTGCCTGTGCTGTCTTCTAGGATTTTTATGGTTTCACGTCTCACATTTAGGTCTTTATTCCATTTCAAATGCATTTTTACGTATGGTGTAAGAAAGCGGTCCGGTTTCATTCTTTTGATTGTAGCTGACCGGTTTTCCCAACAACACTATTTGTTGAAGAGACTGGTTTTTTCCCAGCAGATATTTCCTGTTTTATCGAAGACTAATTTGATGTAGGGAGGATGTTAAGGTTCAAAGCCAATGACCAAGAAAGAATTCTCGAGATGTCTTAAGTGCAAAAAAGTGATTTTATTAAAGCATGGTGACAGGACCCGTGGGCAGAAAGAGCGGCACTGGGGTTGTGAGGAGTGACTCATCAAGTTGGAGGGGGCTTAGGGATAGTGTAAGTCTCTAAGGAATTTTGGAAGTAAGGTTTCCAGAACCTTGAGGGGGCTAGGTATTTTTGGAAGAAGGTCATTTATTACCGTCTGATAAAAACTTAGTCATGAGACCCTTCAGATGTTTATCAATGGGCCGTATGCTTGGGGGATGATTGCCAACACGTATCTTGGGGGTTTAGAGATTAAAGAAATTTCTAAAGGAATTTTTATATGTTAAAGTCCACTTACAGGATTCTAGGGGGTTGGGGGAAGGGTTAGGCTAGGATTGCCTTTTGCGGTTAGCAAGGTATTAACATCAAGGCAGTTGAGTCCCTAGAGGAATGTCTCTCTGCCTATTTCAAGGACTCATCAATGGGCTGTAGGTAGTAAGGAAATTTAATAAAATTTTTCTTCTACCTTTGTTTCTCACATCAAATTGAACATATAATTGTGGGTTTATTTCTGGGTTTTCTATTCTTTTCTGTTGATCTGTGTGTCTATTTTTGTGCCAGTCACATACTGTTTGATTACTGCAGCTTTGTAATATAACTTGAAGTCTGGGATTGTGATATGTCCAGTTTTGTTTTTCTTTTTCAAGATTGCTTATTTGGGGTCTTTTGTGGTTGCATATACATTTTAGGATAATTTGTTCTAGTTCTATGAAAAATGATATTAGTATTTTTATAAGGGTGCATTAAATGTGTAGATTGCTTTGGGTAAGATAGACATTTTAACAATATTTCTTCTTCTAATCCAAGAGCATGGAAATCTTTCCATTTGTGTCATCTTCCATTTCTTTCATCAATATTTTATCAGAGTATGGGTCTTTCTCATCCTGGTTAAGTTTATTCCTAGGTATTTTATTCTTTTTGGTGCAGTTATAAATGGGATTGTTTTCTTAACTTCCCTTTGCTGCTTCATTATTAGTATATCGAGATGCAGTAGATTTCTGTACATTGATTTTATATCCTGCAACTATAAGTCTAATTTTTTTGTATTTATTTTTTTATTAGGGAGGTGGGGGAGGGCTTAACGAGGCTCTTTGCCCAGCACAGAGCCCAATGTAAATCTCAGTCTTATGACCCAGTATCATGATCTGATCAAGTCAGATGATTAACTGACTGAGCCACCCAGGCACCCCATAAGTCTAATGTCTTAACCATTTTTTTTTTTTTTTTTTGCTTAAACACTAGAAATTTATTTTCTCATGATTCTGGAATCTAGAAGTCCAAGATCAAGGTGTCGGTGGGGTTGGTTTCTTCTGAAGCCTCTCTTCTGAGCTTACAGATGGCTGTCTTCTCCCTCGGTGTGTGTCTGTTGCCCAGATTTCCTCCTTTTTTTATTATGTTAAGTTTACCAATCAGTACATCATTAGTTTTTGATGTAGTGTTGAATGATTTATTAGTTGTGTATAATACCAAGTGTTCTTGACAACACATGCTCTCTTTAACCATCATTTTTGAGGGCCTTTGAGTAATAATCAATCCCATTTGCTGTGCAGAAGCTTTTGATTTTGATGAAGTCCCAAAAGTTTATTTTCGCTTTTGTTTCCTTTGCCTTTGGAGACATATCTTGAAAGAAGTTGCTGTGGCTGATATCGAAGAGATTACTGCCTATGTTCTCCTCTAGGATTCTGATGGATTCCTGTCTCACGTTGAGGTCTTTTATCCATTTTGAGTTTATCTTTGTGTACGGTGTAAGAGAATGGTCAAGTTTCATTCTTCTACATATAGCTGCCCAGTTTTCCCAGCACCATTTATTGAAGAGACTGTCTTTTTTCCACTGTATATTTTTTCCTGTTTTGTCAAAGATTAACTGACCATAGAGTTGAGGGTCCATATCTGGGCTCTCTACTCTGTTCCACTGGTTTATGTGTCTGTTTTTATGCCAGTACCATGCTGTCTTGGTGATCACAGCTTTGTAGTAAAGCTTGAAATCAGGTAACGTGATGCCCCCAGTTTTATTTTTGTTTTTCAACATTTCCTTAGCGATTCAGGGTCTCTTCTGGTTCCATCCAAATTTTTGGATTATTTGCTCCAGCGCTTTGAAGAATACCGGTGGAATTTTGATTGGAATGGCATTAAAAGTATAGATTGCTCTAGGCAGTATAGACATTTTAACAATGTTTATTCTTCCGATCCAAGAGCATGGAATGGTCTTCCATCTTTTTGTGTCTTCTTCAATTTCTTTCATGAGTGTTCTGTAGTTCGTCGAGTACAGATCCTTTACCTCTTTGGTTAGGTTTATTTCCAGGTATCTTATGGTTCTTGGTGCTATAGTAAATGGAATCAATTCTCGAATTTCCCTTTCTGTATTCTCATTGTTAGTGTATAAGAAAGCCACTGATTTCTGTACATTGACTTTGTATCCTGCCATGTTACTGAATTGCTGTATGAGTTCTAGTAGTTTGGGGGTGGAGTCTTTTGGGTTTTCCATATAAAGAATCATGTCATCTGCGAAGAGAGAGAGTTTGACTTCTTCATTGCCAATTTGGATACCTTTTATTTCTCTTTGTTGTCTGATTGCTGTTGCTAGGACTTCTAATACTATGTTGAACAAGAGTGGTGAGAGTGGGCATCCTTGTCGTGTTCCTGATCTCAGCGGGAAGACTGCAAGCTTTTTCCCATTGAGGATGATATTTGCTGTGGGTTTTTCATAGATAGATTTGATGAAGTTCAGGAATGTTCCCTCTATCCCTATACTTTGAAGCGTTTTAATCAGGAACGGATACTGGATTTTGTCAAATGCTTTTTCTGCATCAATTGAGAGGACCATGTGGTTCTTCTCTCTTCTCTTATTAATTTGTTCTATCACATTGATTGATTTGCGAATGTTGAACCATCCTTGTAGCCCAGGAATGAATCCCACCTGGTCATGGTGGATAATCTTTTTAATGTGCTGTTGGATCCTGTTTGCTAGGATCTTGTTGAGAATCTCAGCATCCATATTCATCAGTGATATTGGTCTGAAATTCTCCTTTTTGGTAGGGTCTTTGCCTGGTTCGGGGATCAGGGTAATGCTGGCTTCATAGAAAGAGTCTGGAAGTTTTCCTTCTGCTTCAATTTTTTGAAACAGCTTCAGAAGAATAGGTGTTATTTCTTCTTTGAAAGCTTGGTAGAATTCCCCAGGGAATCCGTCAGGTCCTGGGCTCTTGTTTTTTGGGAGGTTTTTGATCACTGCTTCAATCTCGTTACTAGATATCAGTCTATTTAGGTTGTCAATTTCTTCCTGGTTCAATTTTGGGAGTTTACAGTTTTCCAGGAATGCATCCATTTCATCTAGGTTGCTTGGCTTATTGGAATATAACTGTTGATAATAACTTCTGATGATTGTTTCTACTTCCTTGGTGTTAGTTGTGATCTCTCCCTTTTCATTCATAATTTTATTAATTTGGGCTTTCTCTCTTTTCTTTTGGATTAGTGTGGCCAGTGGTTTATCGATCTTATTGATTCTTTCAAAAAACCAGCTTCTAGTTTCATTGATACGTTCTACTGTATCTCTGGTTTCTACCTCATTGATCTCAGCTCTAATCTTGATGATTTCCCTTCTTATGTGTGGAGTTGGTTTGATTTGTTGTTGATTCTCCAGTTCTTTAAGGTGTAGAGACAGCTGCTGCTTTCTGGATTTTTCAATTTTTTTGAGGGAGGCTTGGATGGCTATGTATTTCCCCCTTAGGACCGCCTTTGTTGTATCCCATAGGTTTTGGACTAAAGTGTCTTCATTCTCATTGGTTTCCATGAATTGTTTCAGTTCTTCTTTGATCTCCTGGTTGATCCAAGCATTCTTAAGCAAGGTGGTCTTTAGCTTCCAGGTGTTTGAGTTCCTTCTGAACTTTTCCTTGTGATTGAGCTCCAGTTTCAAAGCATTGTGATCTGAGAATATGCAGGGAATAATCTCAGTCTTTTGGTATCAGTTGAGTCCTTATTTGTGACCCAGTATGTGGTCTATTCTTGAGAAGGTTCCATGTGCACTTGAGAAGAATGAGTATTCTGTTGTTTTAGGGTGGAATGTTCTGTATATATCTATGAGGTCCATCTGGTCCAATGTGTCATTCAATGCTCTTGTTTCTTTATTGATTTTCTGCTTCAATGATCTATTTCTGAGAGAGGCGTGTTAAGATCTCCTACTATTAATGTATTCATATCAATGACTCTTTATCTTGATTAACAGTTTTCTTATGTAATTGGCTGCTCCCATATTGGGGGCATAGATATTTACAAGCTTCTGCACAGCAAAGGAAACAGTCAAGAAAACAAAGAGGCAACCCATGGAATGGGAGAAAATATTTGCAAATGACAGTACAGACAAAAGGTTGATATCCAGGATCTATAAAGAACTCCTCAAACTCAACACACACAAAACAGACAATCATATCAAAAAATGGGCAGAAGATATGAACAGACACTTCTCCAATGAAGACATACAAATGGCTATCAGACACATGAAAAAATGTTCATCATCACTAGCCATCAGGGAGATTCAAATTAAAACCACATTGAGATACCACCTTATACCACTTAGAATGGCCAGAATTAGCAAGACAGGAAACAACATGTGTTGGAGGGGATGTGAAGAAAGGGGAACCCTCTTACACTGTTGGTGGGAATGCAAGTTGGTGCAGCCACTTTGCAGAACAGTGTGGAGATTCCTCAAGAAATTAAAAATAGAACTTTCCTATGACCTTGCAATTGCACTACTAGGTATTTACCCCAAAGATACAGATGTGAAAAGAAGGGACATCTGTACCCCAATGTTTATAGCAGCAATGGCCACGGTCGCCAAACTGTGGAAAGAACCAAGATGCTCTTCAGCAGACGAATAGATAAGGAAGATGTGGTCCATATACACTATGGAGTATTATGCCTCCATCAGAAAGGATGAATACCCAACTTTTGTAGCAACATGGACGGGACTGGAAGAGATTATGCTGAGTGAAATAAGTCAAGCAGAGAGAGTCAATTATATGGTTTCACTTATTTGTGGAGCATAACAAATAGCATGGAGGACAAGGGGAGATGGAGAGGAGAAGGGAGTTGAAGGAAATTGGAAGGGGAGGTGAACCATGAGAGACTATGGACTCTGAAAAACAATCTGAGTGTTTTGAAGGGGCGGGGGGTGGGAGGTTGGGGGAACCAGGTGATGAGTATTGGAGAGAGCACGGATTGCATGGAGCACTGGGTGTGGTGCAAAAACAATGAATACTGTTACACTAAAAAGAAATAAAAAATAAAAAAAAACACCTTACAGCACCCAGGGCAATGCTTATTTCAGAAAATACAGTTGAATCTCAATAAAAGACCTTTGTGGGGAAAAACAAACAAACAAACAAACAAAAAAACCCTGCTTTTAGTCCTTTTGGGTGTATACCCAGAAGTGGGATTGCTGTATTATGTGGTAATTCTGTTTTTTAATTTTTTGAGGAACTGTCATACTTTTCTTCCACAGTGGCTGTATCATCTTATGTTATTACCAGCAGTGCATAGGAGTTCCAATTTCTCCACATCCTCAACAACACTTTGTCTTTCCTCCTCCCTCCCTCACTCCTTCTTTCTCTCCTTCTCCCTCCCTGTCTCCTTTTTCTTTCTGATAGTAGCCACTTTAATGGGTGTGAGGTGGTATCTCATATAGTTTTGATTTGCATTTACCTATTAATAAGTGATGTCTAGCATCTTTCCATGTGCTTATTAGCAATTTATAATCTTCTTTGGAGAAACATCTCTTCAGGTCCTTTGCCTAGTTTTGAATTGTTTTTTTTTTCCCTTTGTTGTTGAGATTTAGGAGTTCTGTATATATTCTGGGTATTAATCCCTTATCAGATATATGATTTGCAAATATTTTCTCCCCTTCTGTGGGTTGCCTTTTTCTTCTATTGATAGTGCTTTTGATGCAGAAAATTTTTTTTCATAAAGACCAATTTGCCTGTTTTTTTTCTTTTCTTTTTTGAAGATTTTATTTATTTGTCAGAGAGAGCACAAATGCACACAAGTAGGGAGAGCATCAGGCAGAGGGAGAAGCAGGCTTCCAACTGAGCAAAGTGCCCAATGTGGGACTCAATCCCAGGACTCTGGGATCATGACCTGAGCTGAAGGCAAATATTTAACCAACTTAACCACCCAGGTGTCACATGCCTGTTTTTTCTTTTGTTGCCAATACCTTTGTTATCATATCCAAGAAGTAACTGCCAAATCCAATGTCATGGTTTTGTCCTCTAAGAGTTTTCTTGTTTTATTTCTCACATTTATATCCTTGATTCATTTTGACTTAGTTTTTGTATATGGTATTAGGTAAAAGTCCCAACTTCATTCTTTTCATGTGAATGTCCAGTTATTCCAGCATCATTTGTTGAAAAGGTTGTCCTTTTCCTGTTAAATGGTCTTGGCACCCTTGTCAAAAGTCATTTACTGTGTATGTAAAAGTTTATTTTTAGGTTCTCTATTCTGTTCCATTGGTCTGTTTTTCTTTATACCAGGACCACACTATTTTGATTACTGTGGCTTTGTGGTAAGTTTCGAAATCAGGAAACATGAGTCTTCCAGTTTTCTTCTTCTTTTTCAAGATTTTTTTGACTATTTAGAATACCTTGAGATTTCATATGAATTTTAGGATGGGTTCTTCTATTTCTTTAAAAACATCACTGGGATTTTGATAGGAATTGCATTGAATCTGTAGATTGCTTTGGATAGTGTTGATATCTTAACAATTTATGTCTTTTAATCCATGAACAAGGGATATGTTTCCATTTATGTCTTATTTAATTTCTTTCAGCATTGTTTTCTAGTTTTCATCATGTAGATCTTTCACCTCCTTGGTTAATTCTTATTCTTTGTGATGGCTATTGTGATTGGAATCATTTTGTAATTTTTTACTCACATTGTTAGTGAATAATTAGTGTATAGAAATGCAAATGATTTTTGTCTTTTGACTTTGTATCTTGCAGCTTGGGTCAATTTATTTGTTCTGTTTTTTTTGTGGAATCTTTAGGATTTTCTATGTATAAGATCATGCCATCTGAAAATAAGGGTAATTTTATTCTTTCCTTTCCAGTTTGGTTGCCTTTTCTCCTTCTTGCTGAATTGTTGTGGCTAGAATGTCCTGTACCACTATGAATAGAAGTGACAAAAGTAGACATTCTTGCCTTATTCCTAATCTTAGAGGAAAAGCTTTCAATCTTTCACCATTGATTATGATGATCATTGTGGGTGTTCATTTATGTCTTTTATTATGTTGAGGTTGTTTCTTTCTATTCCTCATATGTTGAGTGTCTTTTATCATGATGGGTGTTGAATATTGTCAAATGCTTTTTTTGCATCAATTGAGGTGATCATGTGTTTTTTTCCCCCTTTATTCTGTTAATGTGGTGTATTACATTGATGGATTTTGGTGTGTTGAACCATCCTTGCATTCCAGAAATAAATCCTACTTGGTCATGGGCTATAATGGTCTTAATACACTGCTCAATTCAACTTGCTAGTATTTTGTTGAGGATTTTTGCATCAGAGTTCATTAGGTATATTGATCTGTAGTTTTCTTGTAGTGTGTTTGTTTGGCTTTGGTGTTAGGATATCCTTTAGACTCTTCACTTTTTTTTTTTTTAGCAATATTTTCTATTTCTTTTCCTCAGACTCAGTACTTCTATTGTACTATTGTCAAGTTCACTGAATCCTGCTTTTGCCTGCTTAAATCTGCCTTTGAATTTTCTCATCAGTTTTTCATTTCAGTTATTGTACTTTTCAGCTTCAGAATTTCTTTTTGGTTTCTTTTTAGATTTTTTAATATTTTTATTCATATTTCCATTGTGTTCATACATTGTTTTCTTGACCTTATCTACATCTTCCTTTAGTTCTTTGAGTATTTTTAAGATGATTGTTTTTAAGTCTTTGTGTAGTATATCTGCCATGAGCTCTTTCTCAGGAATAGTTTCTGTTGATTTATTTTTTTCTGTGAATGGGCCATACTTCCTGTTTCTTTGTGATTTTTTTAAATTGAAAATTGGAAATTTGAATCTAATAATGTGATAACACTAGAAATCAGATTCTCCCCCTTCCTCAGGGTTTGCTGTGTTTTTTGTTATTATTTTTATATCATGTAGTATGTCTGATGTATAAAATCAAGGTCTTAGGTTTTCCTGATCCTTTCCTCTGGAATGCACAGTCACATTCTGATTTTCCCCATATATGCAGCTAATTCTAGTGTGCTAGCCTTTTAATATCTGGGAAAAAGAGAAAAATGAAGAGGGGTTAAAGGGTGCTAGTCCTTTAAATTTCCTGGCAGTCACTTTTGCCTGAAAGGAAGGACTTTGCAATAGTGGGAGTAGGTACAATAATGGTGGCTTACCTCTCTGTCTGCCCTTCTATGGCAAAAAGCAACAAACAGTGACCAGAACACACATCCCCTATATTTGGAGTACAGGGTTGTTTGTGCTACCCAGCTCTCAACAGCTGCTGTGTAAGCTACTCTTGGAACTGCACACAATTTTTTGCCATGTGGCTGGGGTGGGGGGTTGATAGCTGCTAATGTGCTAAGAGCTGAAATTGAGCAAAATTAACCCCAATTTATGTGCTAGCCTTCCCCCGGAAAGTGCTAGCTTTTTCATATACTCCAGAGTTCCAAAATAATTACATTAGACATAGTCTACTGGTGCAGTTGTTGTCTAAGTTGAAGGACAGATTCCTGGTGCTTCCTACTATGCTGTTTTTCCAGAATCCTCTTTTCTTTCATTTTTGAAAGATTTTAAGTTGATAGTTATTTTCCTTCATTCTTTAAAATATGTTGATTCACTAATGTTTTGTCTTTTATCTTTTATCATTTTTTTCTCACATTTTTTTAATTAAATTTTATTTTTTATGAACATATAATATATTTTTATCCCCAGGGGTACAGGTCTGTGAATCGCCAGGTTTACACACTTCACAGCACTCACCATAGCACATACCCTCCCCAATGTCCATAACCCCACCCCCCTCTCCCAACCCCCCTCCCTCCATCAACCCTCAGTTTGTTTTGTGAGATTAAGAGTCACTTATGGTTTGTCTCCCTCCCAATCCCATCTTGTTTCATTTACTCTTCTCCTACCCCCTTAACCCCCCGTGTTGCATCTCCTCTCCCTCATATCAGGGAGATCATATGATAGTTGTCTTTCTCCGATTGACTTATTTCGCCAAGCATGATACCCTCTAGTTCCATCCACGTCGTCACAAATGGCAAGATTTCATTTCTTTTGATGGCTGCATAGTATTCCATTGTGTATATATACCACATCTTCTTTATCCATTCGTCTGTTGATGGACATCTAGGTTCTTTCCATAGTTTGTCTATTGTAGACATTGCTGCTATAAATATTTGGGTGCACGTGCCCCTTCGGATCACTACGTTTGTATCTTTATGGTAAATACCCAGCAGTGCAATTGCTGGGTCATAGGGTAGTTCTATTTTCAACATTTTGAGGAACCTCCATGCTGTTTTGCAGAGTGGTTGCACCAGCTTGCATTCCCACCAACAGTGTAGGAGGGTTCCCCTTTCTCCGCATCCTCGCCAGCATCTGTCATTTCCTGACTTGTTAATTTTAGCCATTCTGACTGGTGTGAGGTGATATCTCATTGTGGTTTTGATTTGTATTTCCCTGATGCCGAGTGATGTGGAGCACTTTTTCATGTGTCTGTTGGCCATCTGGACGTCTTCTTTGCAGAAATGTCTGTTCATGTCCTCTGCCCATTTCTTGATTGGATTATTTGTTCTTTGGGTGTTGAGTTTGCTAAGTTCTTTATAGATTTTGGACACTAGCCCTTTACCTGATATGTCGTTTGCAAATATCTTCTCCCATTCTGTCAGTTGTCTTTCAGTTTTGTTAACTGTTTCCTTTGCTGTGCAAAAGCTTTTGATCTTGATAAAATCCCAATAGTTCATTTTTGCCCTTGCTTCCCTTGCCTTTGGCGATGTTCCTAGGAAGATGTTGCTGTGGCTGAGGTTGAAGAGGTTGCTGCCTGTGTTCTCCTCAAGGATTTGGATGGATTCCTTTCTCACATTGAGGTCCTTCATCCATTTTGAGTCTATTTTCGTGTGTGGTGTAAGGAAATGGTCCAATTTCATTTTTCTGCATGTGGCTGTCCAATTTTCCCAACACCATTTATTGAAGAGGCTGTCTTTTTTCCATTGGACATTCTTTCCTGCTTTGTCGAAGATGAGTTGACCATAGAGTTGAGGGTCTATTTCTGGGCTCTCTATTCTGTTCCGTTGATCTATGTGTCTGTTTTTGTGCCAGTACCATGCTGTCTTGATGATGACAGCTTTGTAATAGAGCTTGAAGTCCGGAATTGTGATGCCACCGACTTTGGCTTACTTTTTCAATATTCCTTTGGCTATTCGAGGTCTTTT
>NW_019154121.1:22570260-22572302 GCF_002288905.1 Enhydra lutris kenyoni
TTGGCTATTCGAGGTCTTTTCTGGTTCCATATAAATTTTAGGATTATCTGTTCCATTTCTTTGAAAAGAATGGATGGTATTTTGATAGGAATTGCATTAAATGTGTAGACTGCTTTAGGTAGCATAGACATTTTTACAATATTTATTCTTCCAATCCAGGAGCATGGAACATTTTTCCATTTCTTTGTGTCTTCCTCAATGTCTTTCATGAGTACTTTATAGTTTTCTGAGTATAGATTCTTAGCCTCTTTGGTTAGGTTTATTCCTAGGTATCTTATAGTTTTGGGTGCAATTGTAAATGGGATTGACTCCTTAATTTCTTTTCTTCTGTCTTGTTGTTGGTGTAGAGAAATGCAACTGATTTCTGTGCATTGATTTTATATCCTGACACTTTACTGAATTCCTGTACGAATTCTAGCAGTTTTGGAGTGGAGTCTTTTGGTTTTTCCACATATAGTATCATATCATCTGCAAAGAGTGATAGTTTTACTTTATCTTTGCTGATTTGGATGCCTTTAATTTCCTTTTGTTGTCTGATTGCTGAGACTAGGACTTCTAGTACTATGTTGAATAGCAGTGGTGATAACGGACATCCCTGCCGTGTTCCTGACCTTAGCGGAAAAGCTTTCAGTTTTTCTCCATTGAGAATGATATTTGCGGTGGGTTTGTCATAGATGGCTTTGATAATATTGAGGTATGTGCCCTCTATCCCTACACTTTGAAGAGTTTTGATCAGGAAGGGATGCTGTACTTTGTCAAATGCTTTTTCAGCATCTATGGAGAGTATCATATGGTTCTTGTTCTTTCTTTTATTAATGTGTTGTATCACATTGATTGATTTGCGGATGTTGAACCAACCTTGCAGCCCTGGAATAAATCCCACTTGGTCGTGGTGAATAATCCTTTTAATGTACTGTTGAATCCTATTGGCTAGTATTTTGGCGAGAATTTTTGCATCTGTGTTCATCAAGGATATTGGTCTGTAGTTCTCTTTTTTGATGGGATCCTTGTCTGGTTTTGGGATCAAGGTGATGCTGGCCTCATAAAATGAGTTTGGAAGTTTTCCTTCCATTTCTATTTTTTGGAACAGTTTCAGGAGAATAGGAATTAGTTCTTCTTTAAATGTTTGGTAGAATTCCCCCGGGAAGCCATCTGGCCCTGGGCTTTTGTTTGTTTGGAGATTTTTGATGACTGTTTCAATCTCCTTACTGGTTATGGGTCTGTTCAGGCTTTCTATTTCTTCCTGGTTCAGTTGTGGTAGTTTATATGTCTCTAGGAATGCATCCATTTCTTCCAGATTGTCAAATCTGTTGGCGTAGAGTTGCTCATAGTATGTTCTTATAATTGTCTGTATTTCTTTGGTGTTAGTTGTGATCTCTCCTCTTTCATTCATGATTTTATTTATTTGGGTCCTTTCTCTTTTCTTTTTTCTAAGTCTGGCCAGGGGTTTATCGATCTTATTAATTCTTTCAAAGAACGAGCTCCTAGTTTCATTGATTTGTTCTATTGTTTTTTTTGGTTTCTATTTCATTGATTTCTGCTCTGATCTTTATGATTTCTCTTCTCCTGCTGGGTTTAGGGTTTCTTTCTTGTTCTTTCTCCAGCTCTTTTAGGTGTAGGGTTAGGTTGTGTACCTGAGACCTTTCTTGTTTCTTGAGAAAGGCTTGTACTGCTATATATTTTCCTCTCAGGACTGCCTTTGTTGTGTCCCACAGATTCTGAACCGTTGTGTTTTCATTATCATTTGTTTCCATGAATTTTTTCAATTCTTCTTTAATTTCCTGGTTGACCCATTCATTCTTTAGAAGGATGCTGTTTAGTCTCCATGTATTTGGGTTCTTTCCAAATTTCCTCTTGTGATTGAGTTCTAGCTTCAGAGGGTTGTGGTCTGAAAATATGCAGGGAATGATTCCAATCTTTTGATAATGGTTGAGACCTGATTTATGACCAAGAATGTGATCTATTCTGGAGAATGTTCCATGTGCACTAGAGAAGAATGTGTATTCTGTTGCTTTGGGATGACATGTTCTGAATGTATCTGT
>NW_019154121.1:22572312-22587768 GCF_002288905.1 Enhydra lutris kenyoni
GATGTCCATCTGGTCCAGTGTGTCATTTAAGGCCTTTATTTCCTTGTTGATCTTTTGCTTGGATGATCTGTCCATTTCAGTGAGGGGAGTGTTAAAGTCCCCTACTATTATTGTATTATTGTCGATATGTTTCTTTGATTTTGTTATTAATTGGTTTATATAGTTCGCTGCTCCCACGTTAGGGGCATAGATATTTAAAATTGTTAGATCTTCCTGTTGGACAGTTCCTTTGAGTATGATATAGTGTCCTTCCTCATCTCTTATTATAGTCTTTGGCTTAAAATCTAATTGATCTGAGATAAGGATTGCCACTCCTGCTTTCTTCTGATGTCCATTAGCATGGTAAATTCTTTTCCACCCCCTCACTTTAAATCTGGAGGTGTCTTCGGGTTTAAGATGAGTTTCTTGTAGGCAACATATAGACGGGTTTTGTTTTTTTTTTTTGTTTTTGTTTTGTTTTTTTTTTTTTGGTCAGAGAGAGTGAGCACAGGCAGACAGAGAGGCAGGCAGAGGCAGAGGGAGAAGCAGGCTTCCTGCTGAGCAAGGAGCCCGATGTGGGACTCGATCCCAGGACGCTGGGATCATGACCTGAGCCGAAGGCAGCCGCTTAACCAACTGAGCCACTCAGGCGTCCCGGGTTTTGTTTTTTTATCCATTCTGATACCCTGTGTCTTTTGATTGGGGCATTTAGCCCATTAACATTCAGGGTAAGTATTGAGAGATATGAATTTAGTGCCATTGTATTGCCTGTAAGGTGACTGTTATTGTATATTGTCTCTGTTTCTTTCTGATCTACTACTTTTAGGGTCTCTCTTTGCTTAGAGGACCCCTTTCAATATTTCCTGTAGAGCTGGTTTGGTGTTTGCAAATTCTTTCAGTTTTTGTTTGTCCTGGAAGCTTTTAATCTCTCCTTCTATTTTCAATGATAGCCTAGCTGGATATAGTATTCTTGGCTGCATGTTTTTCTCGTTTAGTACTCTGAATATATCATGCCAGCTCTTTCTGGCCTGCCAGGTCTCTGTGGATAAGTCTGCTGCCAATCTAATATTTTTACCATTGTATGTTACAGACTTCTTTTCCCGGGCTGCTTTCAGGATCTTCTCTTTGTCACTAAGACTTGTAAATTTTACTATTAGGTGACGGGGTGTGGACCTATTCTTATTGATTTTGAGGGGGGTTCTCTGAATCTCCTGGATTTTGATGCTTGTTCCCTTTGCCATATTGGGGAAATTCTCTCCAATAATTCTCTCCAATATACCTTCTGCTCCCCTCTCTGTTTCCTCTTCTTCTGGGATCCCAATTATTCTAATGTTGTTTCGTCTTATGGTGTCACTTATCTCTCGAATTCTCCCCTCGTGGTCCAGTAGCTGTTTGTCCCTCTTTTGCTCAGCTTCTTTATTCTCTGTCATTTGGTCTTCTATATCGCTAATTCTTTCTTCTGCCTCATTTATCCTAGCAGTGAGAGCCTCCATTTTTGATTGCACCTCATTAATAGCTTTTTTGATTTCAACTTGGTTAGATTTTAGTTCTTTTATTTCTCCAGAAAGGGCTTTTATCTCTCCCGAGAGGGTTTCTCTAATATCTTCCGTGCCTTTTTCGAGCCCGGCTAGAACCTTGAGAATCGTCATTCTGAACTCTAGATCTGACATATTACCAATGTCTGTATTGATTAGGTCCCTAGCCTTTGGTACTGCCTCTTGTTCTTTTTTTTGTGGTGAATTTTTCCGCCTTGTTATTTTGTCCAGATAAGAGTATATGAAGGAGCAAGTAAAATACTAAAAAGGTGGCAACAACCCCAGGAAAATATGCTTTAGCCAAATCAGAAGAGATCCCAAATCGTGAGGGGGGAGAAAGGGGATAAAAAGAGGTTCAGAAAGAAAAAAAAAAAAAAGAAAAGAAAAAAGAAAGAATTAAAAAAAGAAAACCAATAAAGAAAAAATATAAAAAGGAAAAAATATATGTATATATTAGATAAACTAATTAAAAAACGTTAAAAATGAAAAGGGTAAAAGTTAAAAAAAATTTAGCAGAAGAAGAAAAAAAAATTGAAAAAGAAAAAAAATTAAAAATTAAATTAACTGCAAGGCTAAAGAATCATGGGGAGAAAGCCATGAGTTCCATGCTTTGCTTTCTCCTCCTCTGGAATTCCGCTGCTCTCCTTGGTATTGAAACTGCACTCCTTGGTAGGTGAACTTGGTCCTGGCTGGGTTTCTTGTTGATCTTCTGGGGGAGGGGCCTGTTGTAGTGATTCTGAAGTGTTTTTGCCCCAGGCGGAGTTGTACCGCCCTTACCCAGGGTGGTCTGAGTAATCCGCTCGGGTTTGCTTTCGGGAGCTTTTGTTCCCTGAGCGCTTTCCGTAGAGTTCCAGAGGGCGGGAATGAAGATGGCGGCCTCCCGGTCTCCGGCCCGGAGGAGCCGAGAGCCCGGGGCCCCACTCCTCAGTGCGCCCTCAGAGAACAGCACCCAATTACTCCCGTCACCCTGGCCTCCGGCCGTGCTCCGAGCTGACCGAGCCTGCGACCGGTTCAAGGTAACCCCGAGCTTAGAGCTCACTCCTCGGCTCTGTCTCTGTAGCCGGCTTCCCCGTTCTAATACCTGTAAGCTCTGCGACACCAGACGCCCCCGATCCTTCTGTGACCCTGCGGGACCTGAGGCCACGCTGACCCCGCCTGGGCTTCACCCCGGTTAAGCCTCTGGAGCGATGTCCCTCAGCGGAACAGACTTTTAAAAGTCCTGATTTTGTGCTCTGCTGCTCCGCCGCTTGCCGGGAGCCGGCCCCTCCCCCCGTGGTCTATCTTCCCGTCGCTTTGGATTCACTTCTCCGCCAGTCCTACCTTTCAGAAAGTGGTTGATTTTCTGTTTCTAGAGTTGCTGTTCTTCTCTTCGCTCTCCCGTTGGATCTGTAGGTGTCTGCAATCTTTAGATAGGCTATCTAGCTGATCTCCCGCTACCTGACGTAGTCTCAGCCTGCTACTTCTCCGCCATCTTGACTCCTCCCCTATATTTTATCATTTTTTTATGAGAAGTCTGCTATATGCTTTTATTTCTCTCTAAATATGTCCTTCATTTCCTCCTCTGCCTACCTTTACAGTTTCTTTTCCCTTATCAGTTTTTGGGTGTTTTTCACCAGTTTGGATGTAATAATCCTTAATGTGGTGTATGTATATGTACTCTTTCTTATACTTATCCTTCCTGGTATCCATGAATATTCTTGGATTTGTTGAGTGTAATTATCATCAAATTTTTAAGACATTTTACTTTCATTTCCTCAGATTTTTTTTCTCCCATCTTTTTAAGACCCCAATCATGCATATACAATATTACTTGTCTAACAGTGTCTTATAGGTCATTTGGATAGATTCTATTCCTACATCTTCAAATTCTCTGATCTGTACATGATCTATACTATCTAATCTTATGTTAAGTAAGTGCAGTGAAATTTTCATTTAATTATTACAGTTTTTCAGCTTTAGAACTTCCTTTTTTGTGTCTTACAGTTATGTTTTTGTTATGTTCATGTTTTCTTGACATTATTTAAATATACATCTGCATTTTTGTTTTATATGATTTAATGCCCTTGTTGATTCATTCTATCATCGCTTTCATTTCTGAGTTTGTCTTTATTGAATAATTACTTCTGGTTCTGGTTACATTTTCCTTCTTCTTTGCATGTCTGGTGAATTTGGTGGACATATGGTTTTAGGATAGCTGCTATATTTTGTTGTATTCCTTTAAAGAATTTTGGACTTCTTTAGCAAGCAGTTAAGTTACTTAAAGTTAGGTTGATCCTTCGAAGGATATTTTTAAGTTCTTTAATGTCATTCTAGTTCTAAATTATCCCCATTTTAGGGCATGGCCCCCTGGATTCTCTGAAGAATGCCTTTGTAATTACTGAAGTCTCTCTGTTCTTGCTGGATGGAACTTGAAAGATTCATAGTCCTGTGTGGGCTCTGTACATTGTCTTAGAACTTTCTGGTGATTTTTCTTTTCTTGGAAGTTGTTCTTCGCAAGCTTTATAGGGTTTTACTCTGCACATATACTAATTGATATTTAGCTATATACTCAAAGGACCTCTGCATATTTCTCTGGAACTCTTTTTTTCCCCCATAGCTCCATTCTTTGTGAGACACTAGCCCACAAATTCTAGCTAACCTGACCTCTCTTTAATCCATTCTCTTTCTACTCAAATCAACATGATAGCTGGGTACATTTTAGGTTCCCCCTCTCTGTGACACAGTCTAGTATTCACCTGCAAAAAGGAAGCCTGGGTAATGGAAGAGCTAATTTCATCTGTATACATTTTCTTATACTGTGCTCCCAGTTCCCCACTGGGCTGAAAAGAATTATTTCCCTTATTTTGTCCAGTTTTCTAGTTGTTTATGGGCAGGAGGCCAAGTCTCAGCTTTGTTACACCCTCATGGCTATTACAGAGTTCTCTTCACAGGTACTTTAATGAGAAAGGAAGAGAGATTTTCATAAAACCAGAGATACTTAAAGGCAAATAACAGATAAGAGAACTAGGAACTTTTCTAATGATACCATCTGATATGAAGGGTCTAGGGCCAGAAATACTCAAGGAAGGTACCTACCTGGGAAATGGGTCAGAACAGGAGATTGTGTGGATGCCAGCTTAGTATGGTTTTGGACCTCAGAGCTTTGCCCCATCCCTACACCTACTTGCCTTACTCTCAGGTTATTACTGTACCTACTGTCTTCTTGATGCCAGAAAGCCCCTAGATAGGGAAGCTACTTTTTTATCATCACTAATATGATTATTATATATCACTAAAAACTGATTTCTAGAGCATAAAATACTGAAATCAAACTATAAGTGACTAGTAATTAGTCCTTTGCTGAGATTTGGGAGGGAGTAAGGAACCCTAGTAAGTCTTGTGACATTGATGGGCTTTCTGAGAACCAACGTGGCTGAATTCAGCCTTTTTCCCTCTTCTTTTCCCCTTCTGCCTGCAGTTTAGATCATGTACCTTTTCTTATGCATGACTATGACCTGAGAAGAACAACCAATATTAAGGAGGTCATGCCAAATGCCTCCTTAACACATCCTAGCTTCTTCCAGTGGCGTTTCCTGTCGACTCTGAATGCAGGCAAATGGTTTGTACAGTCACCGGTAAGACATTTCCCAACTCAACAAACCTGCATTGAATCTCTCTTCTGTATGAAGTCATGTGCTGCTCCTAGCAAACACACAATTTCATCCCAGTTTGGTAGCAGAACTGTAGCATTGATAGGAGGGCTTTTTCAGGAATGCAGTCTAATTGCTGCTTTCTACATTGACTGGAAATTCTGAAGATAAACTCATAAACTTTTGTCATTTAATTCCTTTTTATCAAAGCATTATGTAAACTTTTATTGTAACTTCCATGTACACAGCATTTTCCTAGGCATTTTGAGTAGCTTACAGTCATAGATGAGGCAGACTGGGGACATATTTATTCTAACCTCCTCTTATCATTCATTAGATATTTATTGAGTACATTTTAGGTTCTTGGCACATGGAATATATTGGTGAATAAACACACACTAAGCTCTGATGGAGTTCACAGGCTAGAAGAGACAAAATACAGTGTGATAAGTGCTGAACTGAACTTAATTTTAGATGGCTTAGGAGCACACAAGTCTAACTCAGTCTGGGGGATGGAGATGGGGGATTCTGGGAAAAGGAGATAAATAGGCCAATGTGGTAAAATATAAAACATTGCTGTGTACAGTTTAATTTAGAGGCAAGAGTGAATGGTTGTACTTGAGAGGGCTGAAGAGTACTTCATGCAAAGGTATAATTTGAGCTGAAAGAAGATCATTACTAATGGGAACCATAGGCAATGATGGCGGCATGTTTCAAAGATTACAGTATACTGGAGCAAGAGTGGATATGGTGTACATGCATGCATATGTGAAAGAGGAAGAGAAGAATGGAGGGAAGGAAAGAGAGAAAGGTCAGTAAGGAGGAGATGAGAGATAGATTTGAAGAAGAACCTGTGAAAACATGTTTAGAGGAGAATATAGCAATGCTTAAATAACAAGTTAGAGAGTTTAGAATTATCCCGAGTATTTTAAAGTGGCTAAAATAAAAGGTCACATTTGCATTTGATAAAAGTTAAATCTGCCTTTCCAAGATAGATTAAAGACAACAAAACTACTTAGTTTCCAAATTATCATATCCCTAGGGGGAGTCTATGTGACCTGGGTTATACCAATCAGATACAATCACTTGAGACTTCAGTTTTGAATATAGACATCTGAACATGACAGGACAGCAAGCATTCATACTGCTAGCACCTGTAGCTTCAGAGACAGTGTGGTGTGGATATCAGCTGTAGTAATAGCTCTCTTATCAGGTAATTATAATTAGGAGAGTAAGTCTTACATTATTTTTAATTGTGTACTTGGGGATGAATGGAATTTTATTTAAATTTAATATTAGCCCTGAGAGCTTATTTGAATCTGTTTCATGTAAAAATATTGTTAAGTAAAGCATTATGTTAAAATGGACTTCTCTACTTCAATTTCATTCTGTTAACTAGTGTTAATATAAGAACTAGCTGGCAGTGGATTTGTGATTACTGTATTTTCTTAGAAAATGTGTTTTTTTAAAAAAGATTTAATTTATTTATTTGACAGGGAGAGAGGGAGTATAAGCTGGGGGAGTGGGAGAGAGAGAAGCAGGCTTCCCACTGAGCAGGGAGCCTGATGTGGGGCTCGATCCCAGGACCCTGGGAGCATGACTTGAGCCAAAGGCAGACACTTAACTGACTCAGCCACCCAGGCACCCCAGAAAGCTTGTTCTTATAGGAGTATATAGCCTCTAAATACTGTTTTTTTGTGCACGTAAGCTCTGTATATGTCTCATCATACATAAATAAATAGACACATACAAACCAGAGATGCTCCATTAGAATGTGTATATTGGGTTAGTCAGCCATAGTTAATGTTATGGCGAATGTGCCTTCCAGATGGAAAGGCTGATTTTGTGTCTTATGTATAATGTATAACTCATAAAATCTTACTGTAAGTGATAGGGTTAGATATGTTATTGTAATAAATTTTAGCGGATTTTTTAAGGATTAAAAGTTTTATTTTAGCATATTTAGGTGGCATGCTTGCAGTATTTCATTAATACTATTACTGTGGCTACTGTGGAGTATCCCAAAACTCGAAGTTCCAAATATGGTTACCTAGGGGGCTCTATTTTTAGGTTTAATTGTGGAGTTTTCTTTGCTTGCATGCTGTACAGTCAGGGGTGGCTGAAGTGGTGTTGGCAAGTGATTTAAAGATTTAGATGTGTGGATACTTTTTTGTAGCAAAGACATTGTTTTTGTTAGGATTATTCTGGTCATTCTTCATTGGGTGTGTATGATTATGGATCGATGATGGTGGTGAGTTGACCATTTGTTAGTATATTTATTCCTGAAATTATTGGTAAAAATTAAATTGTTAATCTGATTGATAATGAAATAAAAATAGAGCAGTTCTGGTAGTTGTTCCTGGAAGTTCAGCTAAGTTCCTATTTCTCCAGCAAAAACATTTCTGTAGAGCTTTCTTAAATCTTTTTGTGAAAGTATAATTCTCAAAACAATAAAAATCTAATTCTCATGCAGGGACACCTGGGTAGGTCAGTCAGTTAAGCATCCATCTTTGGCTCAGGTCATGATCTCAGCGTCTTGGCATCAAGCCCTGCATCAGGTTCCCTGCTCAATGGAGAATCTGCTTCTACCTCTCCCTCTGCTCCTTCCCCACACTTGTGCATGCTCTCTCTCTCTCTCTCAAATAAATAAAGAATATCTTTAAAAACAATGTAATTCTCCTGCAACTAGATAGCAAGCATGAGTAAAGTTTTATTTAGCACATTAATGAGAGAACAAATCAGGATGACAAAACCCACTAAAAAGAAAAGTGAGAAACTAACATGTGTATAGTGAGTGCAACAAAGAAATGCTGAAATTAGCTGACTAGATTAGATACAAACTTAGTTAGTATACTATACTATATACACACATGCATATATATGATTATATAACACTATATGACAATAAACTCTATCTTTGTAGTTATCTTCTCTATCAGAAAATATTATCTGCATCTCTCCTGGGCAGAAATCATTTCCGTTTTTATCAGTTTTCTACAACTTAACATCTAACTTTGCATAGTTTTGCCCTAATTGATAACTAAATGGTAATTCAAACAAAGGTACCTTCCCCAAAGGGTCAGATGACACTTACACAAGTTTGTTAAAGAATGTGCTACCATATGATACTATATGGTCCAACAATCAACTTTTTGCCTTATTTCTAAGTTTGAATAGTTTAACAGTCTCCTCTTATAATCATAATTAACTTCTATAGATTATTTAGAGATTCATCTTAGTGAGGTGTTGTGTTATTTGCTTTTATTAATTTCCATAGGTTCAGTAAGAAGGATCAATTAATACACATAATGTTCCTTGTTGTATAATCAGCAAATCTAGAACCAGATTGTGTTAAACAACTTTAGCAAATTAGATTCTTTTTTTTTTTTAAAGATTTATCTGACAAAGAGAGAGAGAGAGTGCACAAGCAGAAGGAGTGGGAAAGGGAGAAGCAGGCTCCCAGTCGAGCAGGGAGCCTGATATAGGCCTTGATCCCAGGACCCTGGGATCATGACCTGAGCCAAAGGCAGATGCTTAAACAACTGAGCCACCCAGGTGCCCCTCAAATTATATTCTATCTGGAGATTATGTATAGAATCAAAAATTTCAATTTTAATAGTCCCTGTCATTCCAAAGCTCTTTTTATCACGATTATTTACAAAATAAGAAATTCATCTCTACCAGGTTTCACCTGTGTACCTACAAACATGGGCAAATTTGTCTTTTTTCCTGCTAGGCATTGATCTTTCTTCCTGCCTGTGATGCTGGGACCGTGTACAACAACAGATACCAGTTTGCTAAGGAAGACTTATAAGCATGGGTTTTCAAATATCAGTTATATCTGTGTCCTTAATGGAGACTGGGTATGTTAGGTCCATAATCAAAGGAGCGAGACTGATACAAAGCAAAGGTCAAGCAAAGCTTTATTTCGTGCCAAGCATCGAGAATCAAACCGACCGTTCGGGGCCGCCTCTTACAGAGAGAGGGACCCCTCCCTGCCTTACAGACTAACTTTTATAGAGCAAAGGCCATGTGGTTGAGCCTGGCCACACGCAGGTGGCCAGTGAGATTGTAACACACAGAGAAAGCTGCACAGTCATGCTAGGTCACACACGAGTGGCCAGTTGAATTACAATTCACCCCATAGTAGCTATTTGAACTAGCCTATCACCTTGGTCAGAATTGGCACCCAAAAGGCGGGGCCCACACTTCTTGGTAGCTAGGGAGACAGTATGCATGCCCCACTGATTGGATGTCTCCTCCTGGCCCGACTCATCCTTGCATTGGGGCTCTGTTATCTCTACCTGACCTGACCCATCCTTTGGGCTCTGTTATCTGGGACTGGCCGACCATATTTTACTGGTTTCCTGGACTTGCTTTTAAGTAGGTTCCCCTGGGGGTGGGGGCAGGGTCAGTTTAAGTTTTACTGCATAAACAACAAAATCACTGTTTAACTGGATGGAATTGCTCTGGCTAAATAGGCCCTTACAGGTACTTGTCATATCTGACCGAATGGAATGTATTGTCAAATATAATCCTTCATATTTGGCCTTGATTACACAATTTGTTAAATTATATCCCAGTAAAAAGGAGGACAGATTTTTATTCAACATACGCAAATGACTGCATTGCCATGAAAAGTAGAGACTCGGTTAAAAATATTTCTACCTTAGTTCTGTGGGGTTATTGAGAACAAGATACTACATACAAAGAATGTTTTGCACATGCATAACAGAGAAAAAGTCAAAAGAATAGGTTTTAAAATAGCAGTAAGTACATACCTATCAATAATTATTTTAAATGTAAATGGGCTAAATGCTGCAATCAAAAGACATAGGGTGATAGAATGAATAAAAAGGCAAGACCCATCTATATGCTGCCTACAAGAGACTCATTTCAGACCTAAAGACACATGCAGATTGAAAGTGAGGAGGTAGAGAAACATTTATCATGCAAATGGCGTGAAAAGAAAGCTGGTTTAACAGTACTTATATCAGGGGCACCTGGGTGGATCTGTCAGTTAAGGGGCTGCCTTCTGGTCCGTCATGATCTCAGGCTCTTGGGATGGGGCCCAGTGTCGGGCTCCTTGTTCAATAGGGCATCTGCCTCGCCATCTCCCTCTTGTGCTCTCTTTCTCTCTCTCTCTCTCTCAAATAAGTACATAAAATCTTAAAAAAACACCCTACTTATATCAGACAAAATTGACTTTAAAACAAGATCGTAACAAAGAACACTATTTAATCATAAAGGGAACAATCAAGAAGTTATAATAATTATAAATATTTATGCAGTCAACATGGGAGCAACCAAATGCATTAAGCTGCTAATAACAAACAAAAGGAACTAATCAATAGTAATACAGTAATAGTAGAGGATTTTAACACCCACTTACATCAATGGATATATCATCTAAACAGAGAGTTGACAAGGAAATAGTACCTTTGAATGACATATTGGATCAGATGGATCTAACAGATAATATTCAGAACATTCCATCTCAGAACAGGAGAATATAGATTCCTCTTCAAGTGCACATGGAATAATCTCCAGAATAGATCACATATTTGGCCAAAAAACAAGCCCCAACAAATTAAAAAAGATTGAAGTCATACCATGCATCTTTTCTGACCATAATACTATAAAACTAGAAATCAACTACCAGGAAAAAATCTGGAAAGAACACAAATACATGGAGGTTAAATAACGTGCCAATAAACAATGGAAGGGTCAACAAAGAACTCAAAGAGGAAATCAAGAAATACATGGAACAGAGGAAAATGAAAACACAGCAATCTAAAACCTTTGGGATGCAGCAAAAGTGGATCTAAGAAGTTTGTAGCAATACAAGCCTCCTGCAAGAAGTAAGAAAAATCTTAAGTAAAAAACCCAACCTTATATCTAAGGGAGCTAGAAAAATAAGAACAAAGCCCAAAACTAGTAGAAGGAAGGAAAGAATAGATATCAGAGCAAAAATCAATGAAACAGAAACTAAAAAGCAGTAGAACAGATCAGTGAAGCCAGGAGCTTGTTCTTTGAAAAGATCAACAAAATTGAAAAACCTTTAGCTGGACTCATTAAAAAAACCCCAAAAACAAAAAACAAAAAGCGAAAAAAAAAAAAAAAAGAAAAACAAAAGAATTAACAAAAATCAGAAATTAAAGAGGAGAAATAATCAAATACAAAGACACAAAATACAATTACAAGAGGATATTATAAAAAAATTATATGCCAACAAATTGGACAGCCCAGAAGAAATGGATAGATACCTTGAAACATATCACCTACTAAAACTGAAGTAGGAAGAAAATTTGAACAGACCAGTTCCCAGGAATGAAATTGAATCAGTTATCAAAAAATTTCCAACAACAGAAGTCCAAGACCAAATGGCTTCACAGATGAATTCTGCCAATCATTTAAAGAACAGTTAAAACTTATTTTTCTCAAAATAGTCCAAAAAATAGAAGAGGAGGAAAAGCTTCCAAATTAATTGTGTGATGCCAGCATTACCCTCATACCAAAACCAGATGAGGACACTACAAAAAACAAACAAACAAACAAGACCCCAAAACTACAGGCCAGTATCTCTGATGAACATAAACGCAAAAATCCTCAACAAAATGTTAGCAAACTGAATCCAACAATACATTCATCATGATCAACTGGTGTGCAAGGGTGGTTCAGTATTCTCAAGTCAATCAACATGGCATATTACATCAGCAAGAGAATGAATAAAAACCAGTGATCATTTTAATAGGTGCTGAAAAAGCAGTTGACAAAATTTGACAGCCATTCATGATAAAAACCTTCAACAAAGGTAGGTTGAGAGAGAAGATATCTCAACATAATAAAGGTTACTTGTGAAAACCCACAGCAAACATACTTAATGGTGAAAAACTGAGATTTTTCCTCTAAGATCAAAAACAAGAATGTCCATTCTCATCACTTATATTCAACATAATACTGGAAGTCCTAGCCTCAGGGATAAGAAGGAAGAAAGGAAGACAGGCAGGCAGACAGGTGGGCGGGCAAAGAGAAAAGAAAAGGAGGAAGGGAGGAAAGAGGAAAGAAGGAAGGAAGACAGCTGAAAGAAAGATATCTGAATTGCTAAGGAAGAAGTAGAACTTTTTTTTAACTGTCAGAATTTGCATATCACATGATACTGTATATAGAAAACCATAAAGACCCCAAAAAGCTACTAGAACTACTGAATGAATTCAGGAAGTTTGCAGGATACAAAATCAATGTACAGAAATCCATTGTATCTCTATACACTAATAATGAAGTAGCAGTAAGAGAAATTAAGAAAACAGTCCCATTTGTAATTATACCAAAAAGAATAAAATGTCTAGGAATAAACTTAACCAAGGAGGTGAAAGACTCATACTCTGAAAACTATAAAACATTGATGAAAGAAATGGAAGATGACAGAAATGGAAAGAATTCCATGCTCATGGATTGGAAGAACAAATATTGTTAAAATGTCTATCCTACCCAAAGCAATCTATACATTTAATGCAGTCCCTATCAAAATACCAGAATCATTTTTCACAGAACAAGAACAAACAACCCTAAAACTTGCATGCAACCATAAAAGACCCCAAATAAGCAAAGCAGTCTTGAAAAAGAAAAATAAAACTGAATGTATCAGAATCAAAGATTTCAAGATACATTACAAAGTTGTAGTAATCAAAACAGGATGGTACTGGGACAGAAACAGACACATAGATCACTGGGATAGAATAGTAAGCCCAGAAGTAAACTCCCAATTATATGGCCAATTAATCTTTGAGAAAGGGAGTAAAAATATGCAATGGGAAAAAAGTATCTTCAACAAGTGGTGTTGGGAAAACTGGACAGCTACATGCAAAAAATAAAACTGGATCATTTTCTTACATCATACATAAAAATGAACTGAGAATACATTAAGGACCTAAATGTGAGACCTGAAACATAAAAATTCTAGGAGAGAGACATTGGTCATAGCAACATCTTTCTAGATATGTCTCCTGAGGCAAGGAAAATAAAAATAAACTATTGGGGCTACATCAAAATAAAAAGCTTCTGGCACAGCAAAGGAGACAGTCAACAAAACTAAAAGGCAGCCTACTGAATGGAAGAAGTTATTTACAAGTGACATGTCTGATAAAGGGTTATTATGCAAAATATATAAAAAACTTGCACAACTCAACATCAAAAAACCACAAATAATCCAATTTAAAAATGGGCAGAAGACATGAACAGACATTTCTCCAAAGAAGACATGTGGATGGCCAAGAGACACATGAAAAAATGCTCAACATCACTAATCATCAGGAAAATGTAAATCAAAACCACAGGAGATATCACCTTACACCTTTCAGAATGTCTAAAATCAAAAACACAAGATACAAGTGTTGGTGAGGATGTAGAGAAAAAGGAACCCCCATGCACCTTGGGTGGGAATGCAAACTAGAATAGCCATTGTGGAAAACAGCATGGAAGTTCCTTAAAAACTTAACAATAAAATTATTACATGATTCACTAATTCCACTAGTGGGCATTTACCCAAAGAATACAGAAACAGTAATGTGAAAAGATATATGCACCCCTATATTTATTGCAACATTATTTATAATAGTCAAATTATGGAAGTAACCTAAGTCTATTGATAGATAATTGGGCAAAGAGGATATGGTGCATGTGTACATGCACACACAGAATGGATGTTATTCAGCCATAAAAAAAGAATGAAATCTTGCCAATGATGGATCTAGAGGGTATAATGCTAAGTGAAATCAACCAGTCAGAGAAAGACAAATACCATATGATTTCACTCATATACGGAACTTAAGAAACAAAGAGAAAAAGAGACCAAACAAAGACTCTTTTAACTATAGAGATCAAACAGATGATTACCAGAGGGGAGATTGGTTGGGGGAATGGTTGAAATAGGTGATGAGGATTAAGAGCACACTTACGATGAGCACAGAGTAATATATAGAATTGTTGAATCACTATATTGTACAACTGAAACTAATACAACACTGTATGCTAACTATACTAGAATTAAATAGTGCTCAAGTGTTGGGAGAATACATATTTATGATAGGTTTTTTAAAAGATTTATTTATTGATTCATTTATTTATTTGATACAGAGGGAGCATGCACATGAGAGATTGGAGCCTGATGCAGGCCTTGATCCCAGGACCCTGGGATCATGACCTGAGCCGAAGGCAGATGTTTAACTAACTGAGCCACCCAGTCACCCATGTTTTGTGTTCTTGATGTGTTGACCCCTTTATCATTATATAATGACCTTCCCTGTCTCTTGTTAACATTTTTGTCTTGAAGTCTATTTTGTCTGATCCAAAAATAGTTACACATGCTTGTTTTTGGTAATTTGCTTGGAGTATCATCTTCTACCCCATCACTTTGAGCCTGTTTGTGTCTTTATCACTGAAATGAGTCTCCTAAAGGCATCATATAGTTGGGTCTGGACTCTCTCTCTGTTGATTGGTGAGTTCAATCCATTTACATTTAGGGTGATTACTAATATATAAGGACTTACCACTACCATTTTATCTTTTGTTTTCTGGTTATTTTGTATCTCTGTTATTTTTTTTCCTTGTGTTTTTGTCTACCTTTTAACATTGGTGATTTTTAAAATTATGGTTAGCTATGTTTCACCTCTTCTTAAAATTTATTTATTTATTTATTTGACAGATACAGAGATAGTGCAAGTAGAGCAGCAGGCACAGGGAGAGTGAGAAGCAGGCTCTCCGCTGATTCGGGGCTTGATCCCAGGACCCTGGGATCATGACCCAAGCTGAAGGCAGCTGCTTAACCAACTGAGCCACCCTGGTGCCCCCATTTCACCTCTTTTTTTAAAAAAAAATTGTTAGTTAACATACAGCACAATACTGGTTTCTGGGGTAGCATTCAGTAATTCATTACTTACATAACAATAGCAGTGCTCATTGCAACCAGTGTCCTCCTTAATACCTATCATCCATCTAACCCATCCTCCACTCACATCCCTCCATCAACCCTCAGTTTGTTCTCTGTAGTAGAAACTCACTTATGGTTTGTTTCCCTCTCTCCTTTTTCACTTTTCTCCCCTTCCCATATGTTTATTTCTTTTCTTTCTTAAATTTCACTTAGTGAGATCATATGGTACTTGTCTTTATCTGACTGACTGACTTTGCTTAGCATAATACACTCTAGCTCCATCCATGTCATTGCAAATGGCAAGATTTCATTCTTTTGATGGCTAAGTAATATTCCTGTGTGTGTGTGTGTGTGTGTGTGTGTGTGTGTGTGTGTGTGTGTGTGT
>NW_019154121.1:22587778-22660651 GCF_002288905.1 Enhydra lutris kenyoni
CTCCTCTTCTTTATCCATTCATCAGTCAGTGGACATTTGGGCTCTCTCCATAGTTTGGCTATTGTTGATAATGCTGCTTTAAACATCAGGGTGCATGTACCCCTTTGAATTTGTATTTTTGTATAGATTTTATTTATTTATTTGACAGACAGAGATCACAAGTAGGCAGAGAGTCAGGGGGAAGCAGGCTCCCCGCTGAGCAGAGAGCCTGATGCGGGTCTCGATCCCAGGACCCTGGGATCATGACCTGAGCCGAAGGCAGAGGCTTTAACCCACTGAGCCACCCAGGCACCCCTGAATTTGTATTTTTATATCCTTTGAGTAAATACGTAGTAGTGCAATTGCTGGATTATAGGGTAGGTTCTATTTTTAACTTTTTGAGGAATCTCCAAACTGTTCTCTAGAATGGCTGCTTCAATTTGCATTTGCTTCTGAGGCAAAGATAAAGAGCCTTGCTACTGGATCAAAGAATAGGCATTAACAGGCAATGATCTTCAATGTGTGCCAGGTTGCTGAGTTAATGCTTTTAGACCATGGCTTCCTGTTTCATACACTTTCTTTTTTTTTTCTTTTTAAAGATTTTATTTATTTATTTGACAGACAGAGATCACAAGTAGGCAGAGAGGCAGGCAGAGAGAGAGAGGAGGAAGCAGGCTCCCTGCTGAGTAGAAAGCCGGATGCGGGGCTCGATCCCAGGACTCTGGGATCATGACCTGAGCTGAAGGCAGAGGCTTTAACCCACTGAGCCACCCAGCGCCCCCTGTTTCATGTGCTTTCAATCAAAGAAAGGTTTATTATGATTTGGAAGATCAGCAAAGATGATTGTTGAAGAAATATTTGAGATTACTAATGAAGGTGTTTTTCGTTTCTGTGTTTTCTGAGAATGGTTCCCAAGATGTTTAAGTTAAATCATACAGAAGCCTATTTCAGAAGAGCTTGCTGTGTATACTCTACAACATCCAACTAATTCCAGAAATTATTTCATTGTCCTTAGTATTTGGCCTTGGATGATTTTGGATAATCTGTAATCTCTCATTAGATTATGTCTGTCCTCAGACAAACACATCATGGTATAGATCAAGTGTTGGCCAGTGGTGGCTTGCTGTCCAAATCCAGCCACTGGCTATTTTTTTTTAAAGATTTTATTTATTTATTTGACAGACAGAGATCACAGGTAAGCAGAGAGGCAGGCAGAGAGAGGAAGGGAAGCAGGCTCCCTGCTGAACAGAGAGCCCGATGTGGGGCTCGATCCTGGGACCTGGGATCACGACCTGAGCAGAGGGCAGAGAGGCTTTAACCCACTGAGCCACCCAGGCACCCCAGCCACTGGCTATTTTTATATAGTCTGTGAACTAATAAGACTGGTTTTTACATTCCTACATGGTTGAAAAAAATCTAAAGAAAAATAATGTGATATAAATTATATATATTATATGTTATATTATATATTATATACTTATATATTATATATAAATAAAATGATATAAAATGATATAAAACTCAAATCTCAGCGTCCATAAATAAAATTTTATTGGAACATAGCCTTGTTTACGTTCTTGTCTGTTGTCAAAACAAACATTGTCTGTTTCCAACAGACAAATTGTCTGTTGCTGTTTTTGCAGTATAATGGCAGAGTTGAGTCGTTGTGAGAGACTGTATGTCTCACAGAGTCAAAAAACATTTGGTATCTGACCCTTCACAGAATAAGTTTGCTGAACCCTGGTGATGAATTGTCATTTTTAGAACTAAAATTTCTTTTTAGAAGCTCTATGACTGTATAGTTGATCTTATAATTTCAAGATGCATTACTGCAGATCCTTATTTTTTTTTTTAATTTATTTGTCAGAGAGATAGAGAGTAGAGGTAGACAGAGTGGCCGGAAGAAGGAGAGAGAGAAGCAGGCTTCCCACCAAGCAGGGAGCCAGATGCGGGGCTCGATCCCAGGACCCTGGGATCATGACCTGAGCCGAAGCAACCACTCAACTGACTGAGCCACCCAGGTGCCCCACTGTTATATCCTTATGCTCTTTTAAGATCTGAGAAAAGTAGGATGGGGCTTCAATAAATGTCTGAAGCATAATTTTCTAGGTAAATTGTTGATTGTTCCCTAGTGAAGGCCATGAATATTAGCTATCTTCACCAGCTAAAACATGAAGGAAAGCAAAAATAGGGCCAAAGAGAATACATTTGGGTTAGACAATACTCAAAAGTGAGATAAAACTCTTTGGTAAATAGCTTACATATAATTAGATGAATTTGTATCCTCTACCATCATAGTTTTGGTTTTTTTTTTAAACAGGTAAAACAGACATTTTGCTTGGACTAATATTAGGGATAATTAAACCTTGTTGTATTAAAAGTCTGTTACAGGGGTGCCTGGGTGGCTCAGTCATTAAGCATCTGTCATCAGCTCAGGTCATGATCCCAGGGTCCTGGGTTCGAGCCCTGCATCAGGCTCCCTGCTCAGCGGGAAGCCTGCTTCTCCCTCTCCCACTCCCTCTCCTTGTATTCCCCCCCCCTCAGTCTCTCCCTCTCTGTCAGATAAATAAATAAAATCTTAAAAAATAAAAACAGTCTGTTACAGTTGGCTTAGATCTTCCTTAACTTCAGCATTTTTAAGATGGTATCAACAGAGTCAATCTGAACCCTTACGGTTTTAACTCCTAATTATTCTTTCTTTTCCCAGTGGTTCTGGTACAATGGTCAATTATTTAGTTGTTGTTTGAATCAATATATTAATGTCCATAGCCATAATTTGGATAATATGCAGTAGAATTTTCTGCAACTCCTGAAAATATTTTGTCTCTGTTATATTTCTTTTGGTGGATCTTTTTTGCAGACTAGATTCCTAATGATGAAATTTATAGGAAAGTGCTATAGAGAAGAAAGTAGTGTTCTTCTGACAAAAGTAACAGTTACAGGTTAGGACGTGGAAAAGGATTCAAAATTGTTAGAAATTCCCACTACCTAAATGGTTTTAGTACTTTGAGCAATCTGATTTTTCATGGTAGTAGAATTAATAGTAAAGGTAGTTGCACCTGTATCAACAAGAAGTTGTATTGTTGTTCATCTATATTTACAGATAATTCTTTTCAGAACTGTATGTTGAATGATAATGTTTCCCTTTAAGTGGCATTATTGGGAAGATTATGGAAAATTGTTTTATTTCTTACCAATATGACATTGGACCAATATGACATAGGACATTGGATTGTCCTACTTGTAATTTCTCTAAGTATAACCATAGAGAACTGAGAACTTTTTGGTGTTGTTTATATTTGAGGAACGAAGTGTTTTATATGGAGAACCAGAAATTTTTTTCATTTCTACCTCATTATTTCCTTGGGCTTTTTTGAAAATGTTCAATCATATGTTGGAGAGAGGTTAAACTGACTATGTCCTATTCCCGTTTATTTTTCTCACTAAGTCCCCTATATTATATATAAAAAAAAGGGCTCAATTTACTTTTGCCATTAGAGCTACCCCCATAAGATTATTTAAAGCTTACTGAAATCTAGTTTTAAACTCTCCTCTTGTTTAATCTTTATTTTTTTTTTGTTCAGTTTATCCTTAAAGGAAAGGCTTTTATAAATGTCCTTGTACAGTGCATCAGCTATTCTTTTTGCCTGCTCAGGGACATTTTTCAATGTATGCACAGCTGAGTTCTCTAAGTTCTGTCTTGGTCTTTTTCATTCTGTTCTTTTTTTTAATTATTTTTTTTATTTTTAATTTTTTAAAAATTTTTATAAACATATAATATATTTTTATCCCCAGGGGTACAGGTCTGTGAATCGCCAGGTTTACACACTTCACAGCACTCACCATAGCACATACCCTCCCCAATGTCCATAACCCCACCCCCCTTCTCCCAACCCCCCTCCCCCCAGCAACCCTCAGTTTGTTTTGTGAGATTAAGAGTCACTTATGGTTTGTCTCCCTCCCAATCCCATCTTGTTTCATTTACTCTTCTCCTACCCCCTTAAACCCCCCATGTTGCATCTCCACTTCCTCATATCAGGGAGATCATATGATAGTTGTCTTTCTCCGATTGACTTATTTCGCTAAGCATGATACCCTCTAGTTCCATCCACGTCGTCGCAAATGGCAAGATTTCATTTCTTTTGATGGCTGCATAGTATTCCATTGTGTATATATACCACATCTTCTTTATCCATTCGTCTGTTGATGGACATCTAGGTTCTTTCCATAGTTTGTCTATTGTAGACATTGCTGCTATAAATATTTGGGTGCACGTGCCCCTTCGGATCACTACGTTTGTATCTTTATGGTAAATACCCAGCAGTGCAATTGCTGGGTCATAGGGTAGTTCTATTTTCAACATTTTGAGGAACCTCCATGCTGTTTTGCAGAGTGGTTGCACCAGCTTGCATTCCCACCAACAGTGTAGGAGGGTTCCCCTTTCTCCGCATCCTCGCCAGCATCTGTCATTTCCTGACTTGTTAATTTTAGCCATTCTGACTGGTGTGAGGTGATATCTCATTGTGGTTTTGATTTGTATTTCCCTGATGCCGAGTGATGTGGAGCACTTTTTCATGTGTCTGTTGGCCATCTGGACGTCTTCTTTGCAGAAATGTCTGTTCATGTCCTCTGCCCATTTCTTGATTGGATTATTTGTTCTTTGGGTGTTGAGTTTGCTAAGTTCTTTATAGATTTTGGACACTAGCCCTTTACCTGATATGTCGTTTGCAAATATCTTCTCCCATTCTGTCAGTTGTCTTTCAGTTTTGTTAACTGTTTCCTTTGCTGTGCAAAAGCTTTTGATCTTGATAAAATCCCAATAGTTCATTTTTGCCCTTGCTTCCCTTGCCTTTGGCGATGTTCCTAGGAAGATGTTGCTGTGGCTGAGGTTGAAGAGGTTGCTGCCTGTGTTCTCCTCAAGGATTTGGATGGATTCCTTTCTCACATTGAGGTCCTTCATCCATTTTGAGTCTATTTTCGTGTGTGGTGTAAGGAAATGGTCCAATTTCATTTTTCTGCATGTGGCTGTCCAATTTTCCCAACACCATTTATTGAAGAGGCTGTCTTTTTTCCATTGGACATTCTTTCCTGCTTTGTCGAAGATGAGTTGACCATAGAGTTGAGGGTCTATTTCTGGGCTCTCTATTCTGTTCCGTTGATCTATGTGTCTGTTTTTGTGCCAGTACCATGCTGTCTTGATGATGACAGCTTTGTAATAGAGCTTGAAGTCCGGAATTGTGATGCCACCGACTTTGGCTTACTTTTTCAATATTCCTTTGGCTATTCGAGGTCTTTTCTGGTTCCATATAAATTTTAGGATTATCTGTTCCATTTCTTTGAAAAGAATGGATGGTATTTTGATAGGAATTGCATTAAATGTGTAGACTGCTTTAGGTAGCATAGACATTTTTACAATATTTATTCTTCCAATCCAGGAGCATGGAACATTTTTCCATTTCTTTGTGTCTTCCTCAATGTCTTTCATGAGTACTTTATAGTTTTCTGAGTATAGATTCTTAGCCTCTTTGGTTAGGTTTATTCCTAGGTATCTTATAGTTTTGGGTGCAATTGTAAATGGGATTGACTCCTTAATTTCTTTTCTTCTGTCTTGTTGTTGGTGTAGAGAAATGCAACTGATTTCTGTGCATTGATTTTATATCCTGACACTTTACTGAATTCCTGTACGAATTCTAGCAGTTTTGGAGTGGAGTCTTTTGGTTTTTCCACATATAGTATCATATCATCTGCAAAGAGTGATAGTTTTACTTTATCTTTGCTGATTTGGATGCCTTTAATTTCCTTTTGTTGTCTGATTGCTGAGACTAGGACTTCTAGTACTATGTTGAATAGCAGTGGTGATAACGGACATCCCTGCCGTGTTCCTGACCTTAGCGGAAAAGCTTTCAGTTTTTCTCCATTGAGAATGATATTTGCAGTGGGTTTGTCATAGATGGCTTTGATAATATTGAGGTATGTGCCCTCTATCCCTACACTTTGAAGAGTTTTGATCAGGAAGGGATGCTGTACTTTGTCAAATGCTTTTTCAGCATCTATGGAGAGTTATCATATGGTTCTTGTTCTTTTATTAATGTGTTGTATCACATTGATTGATTGGCGGATGTTGAACCAACCTTGCAACCCTGGAATAAATCCCACTTGGTCGTGGTGAATAATCCTTTTAATGTACTGTTGAATCCTATTGGCTAGTATTTTGGCGAGAATTTTTGCATCTGTGTTCATCAAGGATATTGGTCTGTAGTTCTCTTTTTTGATGGGATCCTTGTCTGGTTTTGGGATCAAGGTGATGCTGGCCTCATAAAATGAGTTTGGAAGTTATCCTTCCATTTTTACTTTTTGGAACAGTTTCAGGAGAATGGGAATTAGTTCTTTAAATGTTTGGTAAAATTCCCCCAGGAAGCCATCTGGCCCTGGGCTTTTGTTTGTTTGGAGATTTTTGATGACTGTTTCAATCTCCTTACTGGTTATGGGTCTGTTCAGGTTTTCTATTTCTTCCTGGCTCAGTTGTGGTAGTTTATATGTCTCTAGGAATGCATCCATTTCTTCCAGATTGTCAAATTTGTTGGCATAGAGTTGCTCTTAGTATGTTCTTATAATTGTCTGTATTTCTTTGGTGTTCGTTGTGATCTCTCCTCTTTCATTCATGATTTTATTTATTTGGGTCCTTTCTCTTTTCTTTTTGATAAGTCTGGCCAGGGGTTTATCAATCTTATTAATTCTTTCAAAGAACCAGCTCCTAGTTTCATTGATTTGTTCTATTGGTTTTTTTTTTTTGGTTTCTATTTCATTGATTTCTGCTCTGATCTTTATGATTTCTCTTCTCCTACTGGTTTAAGGTTTCTTTCTTGTTCTTTCTCTAGCTCCTTTAGGTGTAGGATTAGGTTGTGTACTTGAGACCTTTCTTGTTTCTTGAGAAAGCCTTGTACCGCTATATATTTTCCTCTCAGGACTGCCTTTGTTGTGTCCCACAGATTTTGAACTGTTGTGTTTTCATTATCATTTGTGTCCATGAATTTTTTCAATTCTTCTTTAATTTCCTGGTTGACCCATTCATTCTTTAGAAGGATGCTGTTTAGTCTCCATGTATTTGGGTTCTTTCCAAATTTCCTCTTGTGATTGAGTTCTAGCTTCAGAGCGTTGTGGTCTGAAAATATGCAGGGAATGATCCCAATCTTTTGATACCATTTGAAACCTGATTTAGGACCCAGGATGTGATCTATTCTGGAGATTGTTCCATGTGTACTAGAGAATAATGTGTATTCTGTTGCTTTGGGATGACATGTTCTGAATGTATCTGTGATGTCCATCTGGTCCAGTGTGTCATTTAAGGCCTTTATTTCCTTGTTGATCTTTTGCTTGGATGATCTGTCCATTTCAGTGAGGGGAGTGTTAAAGTCCCCTACTATTATTGTATTATTGTCGATATGTTTCTTTGATTTTGTTATTAATTGGTTTATATAGTTCGCTGCTCCCACGTTAGGGGCATAGATATTTAAAATTGTTAGATCTTCTTGTTGGACAGACCCTTTGAGTATGATATAGTGTCCTTTCTCATCTCTTATTGTAGTCTTTGGCTTAAAATCTAATTGATCTGATATAAGGATTGCCACCCCTGCTTTCTTCTGATGTCATTAGCATGGTAAATTCTTTTCCACCCCCTCACTTTAAATCTGGAGGTGTCTTCGGGTTTAAGATGAGTTTCTTGTAGGCAACATATAGATGGGTTTTGTTTTTTTATCCATTCTGATACCCTGTGTCTTTTGATTGGGGCATTTAGCCCATTAACATTCAGGGTAAGTATTGAGAGATATGAATTTAGTGCCATTGTATTGCCTGTAAGGTGACTGTTATTGTATATTGTCTCTGTTTCTTTCTGATCTACTACTTTTAGGGTCTCTCTTTGCTTAGAGGACCCCTTTCAATATTTCCTGTAGAGCTGGTTTGGTATTTGCAAATTCTTTCAGTTTTTGTTTGTCCTGGAAGCTTTTAATCTCTCCTTCTATTTTCAATGATAGCCTAGCTGGATATAGTATTCTTGGCTGCATGTTTTTCTCGTTTAGTACTCTGAATATATCATGCCAGCTCTTCCTGGCCTGCCAGGTCTCTGTGGATAAGTCTGCTGCCAATCTAATATTTTTACCATTGTACGTTACAGACTTCTTTTCCCGGGCTGCTTTCAGGATCTTCTCTTTGTCACTAAGACTTGTAAATTTTACTATTAGGTGACGGGGTGTGGACCTATTCTTATTGATCTTGAGGGGGGTTCTCTGAACCTCCTGGATTTTGATGCTTGTTCCCTTTGCCATATTGGGGAAATTCTCTCCAATAATTCTCTCCAATATACCTTCTGCTCCCCTCTCTGTTTCCTCTTCTTCTGGAATCCCAATTATTCTAATGTTGTTTCGTCTTATGGTGTCACTTATCTCTCGAATTCTCCCCTCATGGTCCAGTAGCTGTTTGTCCCTCTTTTGCTCAGCTTCTTTATTCTCTGTCATTTGGTCTTCTATATCGCTAATTCTTTCTTCTGCCTCATTTATCCTAGCAGTGAGAGCCTCCATTTTTGATTGCACCTCATTAATAGCTTTTTTGATTTCAACTTGGTTAGATTTTAGTTCTTTTATTTCTCCAGAAAGGGCTTTTATCTCTCCCGAGAGGGTTTCTCTAATATCTTCCGTGCCTTTTTCGAGCCCGGCTAGAACCTTGAGAATCGTCATTCTGAACTCTAGATCTGACATATTACCAATGTCTGTATTGATTAGGTCCCTAGCCTTTGGTACTGCCTCTTGTTCTTTTTTTTGTGGTGAATTTTTCCGCCTTGTCATTTTGTCCAGATAAGAGTATATGAAGGAGCAAGTAAAATACTAAAAGGATGGCAACAACCCCAGGAAAATATGCTTTAACCAAATCAGAAGAGATCTGAAATCATGGGGGGGAGTAAGGGGATAAAAAAAGTTTCAGAAAAAAAAAAAGGAAACAATTAAAAAAAGAAAATGAATAAAGAGAAAATATAAAAAAGAAAAATATATAAGATTAGTTAAAAAACGTTAAAAATGAAAAGGGTAAAAGTTATAAAAATTTAGCAGAAGAAAAAAAAATTGAAAAAGAAAAAAAATTAAATTAACTGCAAGACTAAAGAATCATGGGGAGAAAGCCATGAGTTCCGTGCTTTGCTTTCTCCTCCTCTGGAATTCCGCTGCTCTCCTTGGTATTGAAACTGCACTCCTTGGTAGGTGAACTTGGTCCTGGCTGGGTTTCTTGTTGATCTTCTGGGGGAGGGGCCTGTTGTAGTGATTCTCAAGTGTCTTTGCCCCAGGCGGAGTTGCACTGCCCTTACCAGGGGCCAGGCTGAGTAATCAGCTCGGGTTTGCTTTCTGGAGCTTTTGTTCCCTGAGCGCTTTCCGTAGAGTTCTGGAGGTCGGGAATGAAGATGGAGGCCTCCCAGTCTCCGGGCTGGAGGAGCCGAGAGCTCGGGGCCCAATTCCTCAGTGCGCCCTCATAGAATAGCACCCAGTTACTCCTGTCTCCCTGGCCTCTGGCTGCCCTCTGAGCTCACCGAGCCTGCGACCGGTTCAAGGTAACCCCGAGCTTAGAGCTCACTCCTCAGCTCTGTCTCTGTAGCCGGCTTCCCTGTTTTAATATCTGCAAGCTCTGTGACACTCAGACACCCCCGATCCTTCTGTGACCCTGCGGGACATGAAGTCACGCTGACCCCGCGTGGACTTCACCCCGGTTAAACCTCTGGAGCGATGTCCCTCAGCGGAACAGACTTTTAAAAGTCCTGATTTTGTGCACCGTTGCTCCACCGCTTGCCGGGAGCCGGCCCCTGCCCCCGCGGTCTATCTTCCCATCGCTTTGGATTCACTTCTCCGCCAGTCCTACCTTTCAGAAAGTGCTTGACTTTCAGTTTCTAGAATTGCTGTTCTTCTTCTCCTCAATCTCCCGTTGGATTTGTAGGTGTTTGCAATCTTTAGATAAGCTATCTAGCTGATCTCCCGCTACCTGAAGTAGTCTCAGCCTGCTACTTCTCCACCATCTTGACTCCTCCCCTCATTCTGTTCTTTTAAAAATTTTCCCCACATGAAGATCTAATAATTAAGTGAATCAGTTGGTCTAGATCTGGTAGAATCTAACAGTATATTATATTTTGAAGCAAATTTTCTCTTTTCCTGAGGATTAAGAAAATCTTTAATAATAGACCTCAGCTCAGATCTAGACCATGGCTTAACTTAATTTCTATGGCCTGACTTCTGTTCTAGCATGAGGTTACCGTACAATCTGATAATTTCGTTGCTGAGAATAAGGAGGTCAGGGGAAGGGGAAGAAATAGGGTAAGAAGGAGAACAAAGATAAAGTTGTATAGGAAAAAGAGATTGTTTGCCTCTTGAGGAAAGAACTCATGTCCTGTTTCTTCTTAGAAGTAGCCTTTTATCACTGACTTCACCTACAAAATGATCTAAAATGGGTAAATGACTATAAAAGTAGTCATCTATTAAATTTAATATAGCTAATATACATATGGACTGAGGTGTAAAATAAAATGTGGTGTATTGCAAAGAAAATATGACATTTCCTGCTATAAGGGAGGTACAGTCCAGTAGAGACAGTAGGAAGTGAGGGAACTATGTGAATTGTGCACATTTTCTATGTACTAGACATGCTCATAGATGCTGTATTTTATTTTTGAATATTTAATATTTAATTATTTGAATTATTTGAATATTTAATATTTAATATTCAAAATAATCCTGAGAGGGGCTCCTGGGTGGCTCAATTGGTTAAGCATCTGCCTTCGGTTCAGGTCACCATCTCCATGTCCTAGGATTGAGTCCTGTGTAGGGCTCCCAGCTCAGCGGGGTGTGTGCTGCTCCCTCTCCCCCTGCCTCTCCTCCTGCTCATCCTCTCTCTCTGTGTATCTTTCTGTATTTCCCTGTCTCGAATGAATAAAATCTTTAAAAAAAAACAAAACACCAAAATAATCCTGAGGAATACATAGATTACCTCTCCCCTTCCCCATTTTATAGTTTGGGCAATAAAGACTCTGAGAATTTAAAGGTTTTACCAAGGTTACACAACAAGAGACATATGAAACCAGGATGAGAACCTGGTCTGAGACATAAACAAGTAGAAGGCAGAATGAAACATGCAACTGAGGCATAAAAATAAGCCTTTGGAGTTTAATACCATCGAAGTGTCTTTAGTTCAGGAATATTTAAGGAAGGCTTCATGAAGGAGGTAACACTTAAGCTGTAGGTTTAGGAAGGTGGGGGGGGGCTGCCTGGGTGGCTCAGTCAATTAAGCATCTGCCTTTGGTTTGGGTCATGATCCCAGTACCCTGGGATTGAGTGCTGTGTCTGACTCCCTGCTCATCAGCAGGGAGTCTGCTTCTCTCTCTCCCTCTCCTTCTTTCCTCTGCATGTGCTTTCTCTCTCTTTCTCTCTCTCAAATAAATAAATAAATAAATATTTTTTAAAAAAGATTTTGAAGGTAGATTTGTCAAAGAAAGCCAATGAATTATAGAGTTGGGATTGAATCCAATTTAATCTGAAGCCAGAGCCTATTTTCTTTCCATTACATAAAACTAGAACAGCGAGAGCAAATGTGGGAAGCCAGTGTGACTTTTATGAAAAGAGATTTTATTATCTCAAGTTATAGAAAAAAAAGCTGAAAAGGAAGGTCAAGACAAAAATATGAAGGAACTTCAGTGCAAACACATGTCATACAGTGTAGAAGAAATCATTCCAAATACCATGATTACCTATGAAGATTACATTTAATTTCTCTCCTTGGCAACTCTTACCTCAAGACCAGTATTTCAGAGGGTCTGGTGGGTGGAATGATAATGGAGCAAAATGGAGGTAGGTCTGGGAGTGGGGCTATAGAACAGGAAAACTGGAAACTGCTTTTGATAGGAACCAATGTATTCTTTGATGTATTTGTTTTTAGTTGAAACCATTTTACAGAATGAAAGCCCTATCAAAGGCTGATCGTGAAAGAGCAGAAAATCAGACGATTCCAAAACTAATCGATTTATTGGAACTTGCACAGAAGGAAAAAAAATTTGTGATGTTTGATCTTAATGCCCCTCCACGAAAACATCCTCTCAGAGGCACATATATTCGCCATGTAGTACGCTTAATCCTTGACTCTAAAATTGAGCAACATCTGGTATGTCTACCTCATTATTCATGGTAGAGTTTGGGAGGTGGGTAACATGTCCCAGGAGAATAGCAGTTGAGCTTGACCTATCCTGTAGATCTTCCCTGAGATGCCCAAATAATTTTGCTATCTGTAGAAATGGAGGTTTTTACTTACGTAGCTGCATGTCGCAGTCTAAGAATGACCCAGTTGAATTTTCCCTAGTAGGGAAAACATGGAAGCTGTTTGCTACTCCAAACCAAATGAAATAACAGCACTCTGTTAAAAAAAAAAAAGTATGTGTGTAATGATTATGTGATGTGACCTGCGTCGTCACTGGCATAGAACTATTAGAAGGGGCTTGGGCAACACTGAGGATTTGGCTTTAATTAATGATACAGAAGAAACAACTGGTTCTTATTTGTTCAGAGATTTGAGCAGAGATTTGTTCATCATGTTTTTCAGAAGCAATTCTCTGCACTTGAGCAATCATTCCAAATCTCTTAAGTTCTCAGAATGTGGTAGAGTGCTGAGTGAAACAAATATGTGTTTCCCTGCGAATGGAACTATTTCAACAGATGAATCCTTATAGTATTCCCTGATGACAGGAAATGACCCCTTTCAAAGGTGATTTTTAGTGTCATCAACCATAGGAAATATGATTCCCACCTTTCATCCACACCTACCAACCCTCATCTACTTTGGCTCCTGTGAGGCTGTCTAAATACAATGGGTCTTTGACTCAGGATGTTAACTCTGAGAAATCTCAGCTCCAGAACAATCCTGGTGAAAGCCCCGTTATAAGAGTTCATTAGACAGTATTAGGCCAAGTTGCGTCTCATCAAGAACTAGAATCTCTCTCCACTCCCTGTAGACTGTTAACCAGTGCTGGAATGAGGCTCCATTTATTCTACATGGGGCTCTTTGTACCTGGAGAACTGATTATCCACTGAGTGACTTCCTTTTTTTCCTTACAGATTTTTTGGTTGCCAGCTTTCGACAGGGAATATGTCAAACAAGCAGCTCCTGGTTTTCAGCAAGTGGGCAGGTTATATTCCATTGAACGTCTTACAAAAGAAAATATCAGTAGAATAAATGTTGACTACAAGAGGTTGTTCTACAGTGGGTTGAGGTAAGAGTTTGACCACACTCCTCTTGGCAAATATTGCCTTACTTGCATAGAATCTGCTCTCCCACCAAGCTCCTTAGCTTCTCCTTCTCATCTCAGGATTTCTTTGTATGGCTCTTTTTGGAATCCCCTGTTTTCCCCTCTTCCCCTTCCACCCTATCTTCCACCCTCCCTCCCTCTACCAGCAAACATTTATCAAGTGTAGACTATGTCCCTTGAACATAGTCTTCAGCCCCTTCTCCTTTATCTCCAATCTATTATCATTCAACACGCTGTTTTGTATGCTTGGTGGTTTTGTTCCCATATAAGGTGATCATTGAACAGTCAGAAATCAGGAAGTTGTTTATTTCCTTCCGCCATTACCAGATGGATTGCAGTACCTCATCAATAGCTTTGTGGTCCAGATAGCCACATTTCTTGTAGGGATAATTAAGAACATAACTAAATCATTAAAAAAAAAACAACAACCTTAAAATCGCCAAGCACGAGAAGAAACTAAAATTATTAGCTACATTTATAAATATGTAATTAATGACAGATTTTTCAAATCAAAAGTACCAGGGAATAAAATGTCAACTTTTCCAAACTTAACTATTATTAATCACAGCTTAATTTAGTCCATATTTCCTTTCTCTTAGATTTAAAAGTAAATTTTTTCAGATGCTTTTAAATGCTTCAAAGACAAAGTTTTCCTTGGAGAAATGTATATCCAAAATCTCTTTGGGCTTAATAAAAATTGCCACTAAATACCTTTCTGCGTCTCAAGCCATGAACTAAGCTGTTGGATTTACCTCTGCTCCTGTTCTCACTTTTCCTGCTTCTCTGGCCATGTGGTTGATCATGAAATCTTGCCTTTTTCCTTTTGCTATTTCCCAATCAGAACATTTTTCTTTGCTCAACTACTACTGCTATTTTGAGTGTATTTCTCTTTCCTTTTACTTTTTTTCAAATAGAAAATAGTTCTATGATGTTCTTCTACTCATAATTTAGATCAACGAGTAGTTGAAAAATAATTATAATAGCTTCCATTTATTGAGCCTTTATTATGTATAGATTCTATGGTTATTAGACCACAGGCTCTTTTTCTCATCATGGCCTACTCATCAGTTACACATGACCTTGGACAAATTTCTAATCGTCCGTTTTCTCATTTGTAAATTAAGAGTAGCAAAACCTAAGGAGAAAAAAAAGAATAGCAGTAACATGATGGACTGGTTAAAGGATTAGATGAGAATATTCTTCATATTATGCACATGCAAAATGCTGGGCAAGTGTAAGTACACAATTAAGTGCTAGCTGCTGCTTTTATCATCACCAGCCTTACATGCTGTGCCCTGGAAATTATCACCATCCCTTTTGCAAATGAGGAAACTTGCCTCTAAAGAGGGAAAGTTCGAACAGGCTAGGTAATCCACCAAAATTAATATACTTGATCAGTGGGGGACCAAACTTAGATTTATTTTTTAAAATATTTTATTTATTTATTTGAGAGAGAAAGACAATACACAAATGGGGAGAGGCAGAGGGAGAAGCAGGTTTTCCTGCTTCTCATGACCCTGGGATCATGACCTGAGCCGAAGGCAGCTGCTTAACCGACTGAACCACCCAGGTGTCCCTAAACTGAGATTTAAACATAGGTCTGACAGAGTCCAGAATCCAAACTCTTTCACCCTTGGTCTTTGAAATTATTTCTTGGCTATAGTTATATGGGCATAGTTTCAACTGACATCAAATTTGAGAGGGATCATATCCTGAGTCCTGTTGGAAGTCAAGCAGCTTAATTTAGCTCAGCGAATATTTACTGTGTGATAATAAGTGCATCATGCTAGTTTTATGTGAAAAGTCGGAAGCAAGGTGCAATCCTTTTCCTTGATTGTATTCCAATAAGGACATGTTTTCTAATAAGCACAATAAGGGTTTTTCCATATAGCTATACTCCAAGGCTGACTGTGAAAAATTCATGTGTTATACATTCTTCCAAGTCCTTCTCCTCAAGGACCATTTTAAGAAATTAATTTGTTGTACCTTAAATTATTTGTATAATGTTTACGACCAGAATATTTGTAATTATGATCACAATTCCAATACATTTTCTGTGTTATGCTCACTTCATAGTCTGGCCACAGTTACAAGACATTGTGACCTTGCCATTTTGACTGAGAATGCTTTAAATACATTATTTTAATCAAAATTATATGAATATAGAGATGCCCTCTGCTTTATTTCTGATGTGGGAATTTTAAAGTGTTTTAAAAACTTAATTTTAGGGGCAGCTGGATGGCTCGGTCAAGCTTCTGCCTTTGGCTCAGGTCATGATTCCAGGGTCTTGGGGCTTAGCCCCACATTTTTTCCTAGCACCATTTATTGAAGTGATTATCTTTCCCCAATCATATATTCTTGCCTCCTTTGTCCTAGATTAATTGACTGGGTATGTGTGAGTTTATTTCCAGGCTCTTTGTTCTTTTGATCTGTGTGTCTGTGTTTTGCCTGTAGCATACTGTTTTGTTTATTACAGCTTTGTAGTATATTTTGAAATCTGAGCTTGTGATACCTCCAGCTTTGTTGTTTTTTCTTAAGATTGCTTTGGCTATTTGAGGTGTTTTGGGGTCTCATACAAATTTTAGGAATACTTGTTCTAGTTCTGTGAAAAATGTTCTTGGTATTTTGATAGATAGTTTGAATCTGTAGATTACTTTGAATAGTATGGACATTCTAACATTATTAATTCTTTCAATCCATGAGCGTGGAATTCTTTCCATTTCTTTGTGTCATCTTCAATTTCTTTCGTTAATTGTTTTGTAGTTTTCAGAGGGCAGGTTTTTCACCTCCTTGATTAAATTTGTTCCTAGGTATTTTATTCTTTTTGGTGTAATTGTAAATGGGATTATTTTCTTAATTTCTCTCTATGTTGCTTCATTTTTAATGTATAGAAACACAACAGATTTCTGTGTATTAATTTTATATCCTGCAACTTGACTGAATTAATTTATCAGTATGATGTTAGCTCTGGGTTTTTCATATATGGCATTTACAATATTGCAGCATGTTCCCTCTAACCCCACTTTTTTGAAAGTTTTTATCATGAACAGATATATTTTTCAGATGCTTTTTCTGCACCTTTTGAGATGATCATATGGGTTTTATCTTTCTTCTTGTTAATGGAATATATCTCATGGGTTGATTTGCTAATATTAAACCATACTTGTGTACTTGTAATAAATCCCACTTGATTGTGCTGAATAATTTTTTCATTGTATTGTTGAATTCAATTTGCTAATATTTTGTTGAGGATTTTTGCATCTTTGTTCATTGAAGATATTGGCCTGTAGTTCTTTTTTATTGTGTCCTTTTCAGGTTTTGGTATCAGGGTAATCCTAGCCTCATAGAATGAATTTGGAAGTTGTCCTTCCTCATATTTTTTTGGAAAAATTGGGGAAGAATAGTTATTAACACTTATTTAAATATTTGGTATACTTCACCCATGGAGCTATCTGGTTCTGTACTTTTATTTGATTACTGATTAAATTTCATTACTAGTGATTGATGTGTTCAGATTTTCTATTTCTTCCTGATTCAGTTTGGAAAATTGTATGTTTCTTGAAATTTATCCATTTCTGCTAGGTTGTCTAATTTGTTGATGTATAATTATTTATATTCTTTTGTAATTTTTTGTATTTCTGTGGTGTTCATTGTTACTTCTCTTCTTTGATTTCTGAATTTATTTGAGTCATCTGTCTTTTTTTTTATGAGTTTGGCTAAAGATTTATTAATTTTGTTTAATTTTTCAAAGAAACAACTCTTGGTTTCACTGAGGTTTTTTTTGTTCTTTTTTTGTCTGTTTATTTCCACTCTAATCTTTATTATTTCCTTCCTTCTACTTGTTTTGTTTGTTCTTTTTCTAGCTCTTTTAGATGTAAGATTAGGTTGTGTATTTGTAGTTTTTCTGGTTTCTTGAGATAGGCCTTTATTTCTACAAACTTCCCTTTTTGAACTGCTTTTGCTTTGTCCCAAAGATTTTGGATCATTGTGCTTTCATTTTCATGTTTATGTAAATATTATTTCCTCTTTGATTTCTTCATTGATCCATTGGTTGTTTAGTACCATGTTGTTTAGCCTCCATGTGTTTGTGGTTTTTCCAATTTTTTTTCTTGTAATTGATTTCTAGTTTCATGCTGTTGTGGTTGGAAAAGATACTTGGTATAATTTCAGTCTTCCTGAATTTATTGATACTTATTTTGTAGCCTAACATGTGATCTGTCTTGGAGAATGTTCCTTGTGCAGTTGAAAAGAATCTGTATTCTGCTGCTCGTGGATGGAATGTTCTGTGTATATCTGTTACGTCTAGTGTATCATTCAAAGCCAGTGTTCCTTTGCTAATTTTCTGTCTGGGTGATCTATCCATTGATTTTTTTTAAAAGATTTTATTTATTTATTTGACAGAGATCACAAGTAGACAGAGAGGCAGGTAGAGAGAGAGGGAAGCAGGCTCCCGCTGAGCAGAGAGCCTGATGCGGGGCTCAATCCCAGGACCCTGAGACCATGACCTGAGCTGAAGGCAGAGGCTTAAACCACTGAGCCACCCAGGTGCCCCCTATCCATTGATTTAAAGAGTATTAAAGTCCCCTACTATAATTGTATTACTGTCAGTTTCTCCCTTTATAACTGTTAATATTTGCTTATATATACACGTGCTCTACTGTTGGGTGTGTAGATATTTATATTTGTTATATCCTCTTGTTAGATTAATTTCTTTATCATGTAATGCAGTTCTTTGTATCTTGTTATAGTCTGTGTTTTAAAGTCCATTTTGTCTGATAGAAGTATTGCTACCCTGGCCTTTAAAAATTTTTTTTGCTTCCATTTGCATAAAATAAGTTTTTCTACCCATTCACTTTCAGTCTGTATTTGTTTTCAGGCCTAAAGTGAGTCTCTTGTAGGCAGAATAACATTGGTCTTGGATTTTTTTGTTTTTTGTTTTGTTTTTTTTAGCCATTCTTTCACTTTATGTATTTTGATTGGAGTGTTTAGTCCATTAACATTTAAATTAATTACTAATATGTATGGAGTTATTGCCATCTTATTATTGTTTTATGGTTATTTTTGTAGTTATTCTCTGTTCCCTTTTTCTTCCCTTGCTCTCTTCCCTGTGCTTTTTGATGACTTTCTTTTGTGGTATGCTTTGATTCTTTTCTCTCTCTAATTTTTGGGTATCTATCATAAGTTTTTGATTTGTGGTTACTGTTGAGTTTATACATAGCATCTTAAGTGTGTAGCAGTCAACATTAAATTTATGGTCACTTAAGTTTGAGCACTTTTTTTTTTTTTTAATTTTATTTGTTTGACAGAAGGAGAGAGATCACAAGTAGGCAGAGAGGTGGAGAGAGAGGGGGAAGCAGTCCCTGCCGAGCAGAGAACCCCATGCGGGGCTCGATCCCAGGACCCTGAGATCATGACCTGAGCCAAAGGCATAGGCTTAACCCACTGAGCCACCCAGGTGCGCCAAGTTTGGACACATTCTAAAAGCACTAATTTTTGTTTCCCTTCTCCATTTTATGCATATGATGTCATATTTTACATCTTTTTATTTTGTGTGTTCTTTGATTTACAAAATTTTTTATAGATATTTTTTATAGATATGAGAGAGAGAGAGAGCCAGTACGAGTGGGAGGGAGGGGCATAGGAAGAAGCAGACTTCCTGCTGAGCAGAGAGCCAGACACAGGACTAGATCCCAGGACCATAGGATCATGACCTGAGCCAAAGGCGGATGCTTAACCAACTGAGCCACACAGGCACCCCTAAATATGATTATTTACATATTTAGTTTTTTACATAGTAGTTTTACTACTCTTGTACTTTAACCTTTATACCAGCTTTATAACCTTTAATTTGTGGTTGCTTTTACCTGTGAATATTTTCCCTTTCATAATTTTCTTCTAATTATAGCCTTTTCTTTTCACTTAAAGAATTCTTCTTAACCTTTCTTATAAATCTGGTTTAGTGATGATGAACTCCTTCAACTTTTGTATATCTCCTTCTCTGTCATTATTTTTTGCCATTTTGCTTTAAAAAAAAAAAAAAAAAACAGAACTAGGTTTCATGCCCAGTGTGGGCCCTGAACTAATGACCCTGAGATTCAGAGTCACATGCTCTACTGAGTGAGCCACCAGGCACCTTACCATTTTACTTTATATGTTTTGGTGTGGACCTCCTTGGGTTTATCTTTTTAAGGCTCTCTGTACTTCTGGACCTAGATGTCTGTTTCCTTCCCCAGATTAGGGAAATCTTTAGTTGTCCTTTCTTTAAAGAATTTTTCCGCTCCTTTCTCTTTTTCTTTTCCTTCTGGGATCACTGTAACATGAATGTTAGTACACTTGATGTCACTGAGTTCCTTTTACTTACTTACTCACTTACTTTGTTCTTTTTTCTTTTTGCTGTTCAGCTTGGTTGCTTTCCATTACCTTGTCTTCCAGATTGCTGATCCATTCTTTGGCTTCCTTTGATCTGCTGTTGAGTTCCTCTAGTATATTTTTTATTTTGGTTATTGGATTCTAAGGCTCTGACTGGTTATTTTCTATATTTTCTGTCTTTTTGTTGAAGTGCTCACTGAGTTCCTCCACTCTTCTCTCAAGTTTACTGAATATCTTTCTGAATATTATTTGGACTTCCTTATTATGTACATTGCTTATCTCCATTTCATTTAGTTCTTTTACTGTGATTTTGACTTGTGATTTTATATGGGACTCATTCCTCTGTCTTTTCATTTTGTCTAACTCTCTGTGTTTGTTTCTGTGTATTAGCTTGAGCAGTTATGTCTACTGGTTTTGAAAGTAGTGGTCTTTTGTAGAAGAGGTCCTGTGCTGCCTTATGGCACAATCCCCTCAGGTTACTAGAACCAGGTCCTCTAGGAGTGTCCCCTGTGTGGGCTGCCTGCACCCTCCTGTTGGAATTGAGCTGTGATTGCCTTCAGCCCAGCTGACTGCAGTGACCTCCTTTGCCTGCTGTGGATGAGCTGGGCAAGGTTTGGTCCCCATGTTGCTGAAAAGCCTGCCTGCAGCAACCACTGGCTTATTGGTGGATGGGCCCAGCTGTCAGCCTAGCAGTCTGCAGTTAGCCTCTCCTGCCATAGCTGTAGGCACACCAAAGGGCAGTGCTTGCTCCCTATGCAGCCAGCTAAGAGGCCAGGCTGCAAGAACTGTGGGCACACTGGTGTGTGGGTTATTTTTCCACTTCCCCAGGGCAGGAGTCACTTTGGAGTGGCGCTGGTCCAGCTTCGGCAGACTTCAGGGTGTGATGGGGCAGAAGCCACTTTGGAGGGACCCTTTCTCTGGGTTGGATGGGGTGGGTCTGTGGGGGAACACCAGGACAGGACATGTAGTGCTAGCAAGGTAGATGGAGAGTGTTAGCACTAGCTTCTGCAAGCATCTGGCTATCTGGTTTGGGAGAGTGGAAGACAAATGCTGCCTGCTAGCACTTTCGTTCCCTGAGAAATTTCCTGTAGTTTCTTGCCCTCCCCACCATACACGTTCTGAGATTGGTCAATAAATCTTTTTTACTTCTACCCTAGGCACTTTTCAAACTGCTGCTTTTGTTCTATTTCTCAGCCTAGTTATTTAGTACGCTGGTTCTTTATGTGCAGAGACTCAGTTTCCCCTCACCTGCAGCTCTCCCAGAATTAAGTTTCCTGAATTTTTAAAGCTCATAGAGTTAAGCCCTGCTAATAATTAAAGCTCTTAGAGTTATTTTCAAAGCAGGCCCTTTGCAGTGTAGGTCCTGCCAGAGGTACCTGGTTTGGGGTCTGATCCTCTTGCCTCTCTGGGATGTGAGGTACTTCTGTTTGTGTTTAGTCCCACCAAGAATTTGTTCTGAGCAAAGTCCCTGACCCACTATCAGTGTGGCCTTCTCTCTATGATTACCTATGGAGGATCTGTTCTTCCAGTCTTCAGGTAGTTTTCAAAGTTAGTCACATAGATGTTGCTATTATCTCTGTGTGTCCCTGGGACAAGGTGAGTTCGAGATCTTCCTACTCAGCCATCTTTCTAAAACAAGTAGTAATTTTTAATTTTTTGGAGGAATTGTTAAACTGTTTTCCATAGCAGCTGTACCAGCATGACACAGAGGTTCCAATTTTTCCATATCCTCCATGTCATTGTTTTCTGTTTTTTTGATGTAGCCATCCTAATGGGTTGGTATTAGTTCTTCTTTAAATGTTTGGTGGAATTCACCAGTGAAATCACTAGGTCTCAGGCTTTTTTTGTTGGGACATTTTTGGTTAAGGATTCAGTCTCCTTACTCATTATAAATCTATTCATGTCTTCTAATTCTTGATGATTCAGTTTTGGTAGGTTCTATGTTTTTAGGGATTTGTCCATTTCATCTAGGTTATCAAATTTGTCAGGGTACAGCTGTTCATAGTATTCTTTTGTAATTCTTTTTATTTCTGTAAAATTTGTAGTAATGTCCTTTCACTTTTTATTTCAGTACTTGAGTCTCTTTTTTTCTTATTAGTCCATCGAGCTAAAGGTTTATTAATTTTGTTGATTTTATTCAAGGAACTAACTTTTGGTTTCATTGATATTTCCCTATAGGTTTTCTTTTCTCTAATTAATGCTATAATCTTTTTTATTTTCTTCCTTTTGCTGTGTTGGGTCAATTTGTTCTTTTTCTAGATTCTTGAGATATAAAGATAGGTTGTTGATTTGAGACTTTTCTTATTTTTTTTAAGATTTTATTTATTTGAGAGAGAGAGAGCATGAGTGGGGGGAAAGGCAGGAGAAGGAGAAGCAGACTCCCCACTGAGCAGAGAGCCTGATGCTGGGCTCAAGCCCAGGACCCTGAGAACATGAACTGAGCCGAAGGCAGACGCTTAACCAACTGAGCCATCTAGGCACTCTGAGATTTTTCTTGTTTTTTAAATATAAGCATTTATAGGTATAAATTTCCCCCTCAGCACCACTTTTGCTGCATCCTGAGTTTTGGTATTTTGTATTTTCATTTCCATTAATCTCTAAGTATTTTCTAATTTCCCTTGTGATTTTTTTTAATCCATTGATTGTTTAAAAGTGTGTGGTTTGGGGCACCTGGGTGGCTCAGTTGTTGGGCGTCTGCCTTCTGCTCAGGTCATGATCCCGGGATTCTGGGATCGAGCCCCGCATCAGGCTCCCGGCTTGGTGGGAAGCCTGCTTCTCCCTCTCTCACTCCCCCTGCTTGTGTTCCCTCTCTCGCTGTGTCTCTCTGTCAAATAAATAAATACAATATTAAAAAAAAAAAAGTGTGTGGTTTTATTTATTTATTTTTTAAAATATATTTATTTATTTGACAGCAGGAGGGATTATAATTAGGAAGAGAGGCAGACAGAGAGAGGGGGAAAGCAGGCTCCCTGCTGGGCAGGAAGCCTGATATGGGGCTCGATCCCAGGACCCTGAGATCATGACCTGAGGTGAAGGCAGAGGCTTAACCCACTGAGCCACCCAGGTGCCCCGTGTGTGGTTTTATTTTTCACAAATATCTGAATTTTCCAGATTTATGTTATTGACTTCAAGCTTCATGCTCATGTGATGGGAAGATACTTCGTATGAGAACTGACTTTCTTTTTAAAGATTTTATTTATTTATTTGAGAGAGAAAAGGAGAGAGAGAGAGCGCGCACAAGTGAGGAGGAGAGGGAGAAGCAGATTCCTCACCAAGCAGGGAGCCCCTATGTGGGGCTTGATCGCAGGACCCTGGAATCATGGCCTGAGTGGAAAGCAGACGCTTAACCAGCTGAGCCACCCAGGCACCCTGATAGCTGTCTTTTAAAGTTTTTAAAGTGTATTGAGACTTAATCTGTGACCTAACATATGGTCTATCCTGTAAAATATAAAATGCACTTGAGAATAATGTGTATGCTGTTATTGTTAAGTATTCTGTTTATGTCTGTTAGATATAGTTAGTTCCTTCTGTTAAATCATCTGTTTCCTTATTTTCCTTTAATCTGGTTGTTCTATCCATTATTGATAGTGGGTATTAAAGTGTCTAATTATTATTATACATCTGTCTGTTTCTCCCTTCAATTCCATCAGGTTTTGCTGTACACATTTTCCTGGTCTGTCATTAGGTGCATAAATGTTTATAATTGTTATATTTTCTTGCCATACTGAACCTTTTATTAATATATAGTGTCTTTCTTTGCCTCTTGTTACCTTTTTCGATATAAAGCCTGTTTTGTCTGATATCGGTGTAGCCCTCTTTGCTGCTTTGGGTTACTGTTTGCACAGAATATCTTTTTTCCTTTCTTCGTTTGTAATCTATGTCTTTGGACCTAAAATGAGTTTCTTGAAGAAAGCATATAGTTGGGTCATATGTGTTTATTTATTCTGCCAGTGTTTGTTGTAGAGATTAATCCATTTACATTTAAAATAACTACTGAGAAGGAGGAACTTACATCATTTTGTTACTTTTATCATTTCTGTAAATATTTATTATTTTGTTCCTGTCATCTCTTACTGTTATTTCTATGTGCCTTTTTAACTTTTGTGTCCCTTATTTCCTGTAATACTATTTTATGTATGTGTGTTTAGTTGATTTTTTTGGTAGTGAAATGTTTAAATCTTTTTCTTATTTCTTTTTGTATGTATTCTATACCTCTTTTCTTTGTGGTTACCATGGGAATTACATTTAACATCCTTAAGTTATAACACTCTGATTTGAATTTATACCAACTCAATTTCAATAACATACCAAAACTCTGCTCCTTTACAGCTTCATTCTTACCTCTTCTGGTTGTTGATAGCAGAAAATTACATCTTTATATATGGTGTTCTCCAGAACATAAGTTAGTAATTCTTTTAAATGCATTAATCTCTTAAAGTACGTAGGAAACTATGTGTGGAGTTACAAACCAAAATGGCAGGGATAGTATCTTTTAGACTAATTGTTTCGTCTTAAATGCATTGTTATAATAATACTAGGTTTTACGTTTGCCCATATATTTACTTTTATTGAGATCTTTCTCTGTACAGCTTTGAATTACTGTCTAGTACCCCATCCTTTCACCTTGCAGGACTCCTTTGAGCTTTTCTTGCAGGGTAGGTCTAGTGGCCACAAACTCCCTCAGATTATCTGGGAATGCCTTAATTTACCCCCTCATTTTTCAAGGACAGTTTTTTTGTTTTGTTTTGTTTTTTTGCAATAAGAGTCTGGTTTATAGTTTGTTTGTTTGTTTTCTTTTAACACTTGGAATATGTAGACCTGTTGCTTTCTGGCCTCCAGAGTTCCTGATGAGAAATCTGGGGATAAATTCATTGAGGATTCCTTGTCTGTGACAAGGTGCTTTTTCCTTGGTGCTTTCAAGATTCTTTCTTTGTCTTTGTCTTTTGAAAGTTTGGTGAGTGTCTTTTGAAATGTGAGTTTCTTTGAGTTTGTCCTACTTGGAGTTCTTTAAATATTATAAAAACTAGTCCTTTGTTGGAACTGTGGTTTGCAAATATTTTGTCACAGTGTATGGCTAGTGTGTAGGGTCTGTAGGGTCTTCCAGAGAGCAAAAGTTTTTTAATTTTGATGAGGCCTAGCATATCAGTTTTCCCTTTAATGGGTCATGTTTTTAGTTCAAGTCTAAGAGCTCTTTGTCTAGCCCTCAGAGCTCAAAAGATTTTCTTTTATAGTTTTTTTTTCCTTGAAAGTGAGTTTTATATATTTTATATAGTTTTATATATTTAAGCTTGTAATCTATCTTGAATTAATTTTTATATAAAGTATATGGTATATCTCGAGGTTTTTTGTTTTTTGGGGAGTTTTTTTGCCTATGCCTATCCAGTTTCTCTGCTACCATTTGTTGGAGAAACTGTCCTTATTCCATTGAATTCCTTCTTCTTCACCTTTGTAAAAAAAATCATTTGGGCATATTTGTGTGGGTTTGTTTCTGGGTTCGAAATTATGTTCTATTGGTCTGTGTGCTTATCCCTTCTCTAAAACTACACTGTCTTGATTACTGTAGCTATATATAAGCCTTAAAATTGGGTACACTCTGTCTCACTTCATTCTTCTTTGTTTTATTTTGGGGTTCTGTCTTTCCATATAATTTTATTTTATTTTTAAAGATTTCATTTGTTTATTTGAGAGAGAGAGAGCAAGTGAAAGAGAGCCAGATACAGAACTTGGTCCCAGGACCCTGGGGTCATGACCTCAGCCAAAGGCAGGCGCTTAACTGAGCCACCCAGGCGCCCCTCCGCATAATTTTAGGATCAGTTGACCTAGTTGTACAAAACATCTTGGGATTGTGATAGGAATTGCATTAAGCCTGCAGATCAATTTGAGAAATAACATCTTTACAGCACTGAGTCTTCTAGTCTATGAACACGTCTGTTTTTTTAAATATTCTTTCATTACTTTGATCAGCACTTTGTAGTTTTCAGCATATGGATCCTATTCTTCTTTTGTTGAGTTTATACCACAGTATTTTATTTTCTTTGTGAATTGTTAATGATTTTGTGTTTTTGATATTTTAGTTTGCATGTATTCATTATTAATATATGTAAATGTGATTGATTTTTATGTATTGGTTTTAAAAGTTTAAAAAGTAGCTTTTTATGACTATTTCCTTCTTCTGTTTTTTTATTTATCTGTAGGTGATTTGTAGAATTGTCTTAGAGACCATTCTAACATACTGGATAACTAATTGTAAACACTCGTGCAAAGGCAGTATTGTTATTTATAGTTTATAGTTTATACTTTGAACCTAAAAATTTACCAGGTTAGTATATGGCAAAGGTGAGATTCAAACCCAATCTTATACAAAGCTATTTACTATCTCAGGTTAAAAAAAAATTTTTTTTGCTTGCTCCTTGCTCAGCAGGGAGCCTGCTTCCCCCCTCTCTCTCTGCCTGCCTCTTTGCCTACTTGTGATCTCTCTCTCTCTGTCAAATAAATAAATCTTTAAAAAAAATGTTTAAAGCATTTACATGATATATTTTGTAAGAAATTTGATTCCTAAAAGTGATATCTAGACTAGACTTGCTAGGTATTTCAATACTTATTTTTCTTTTCTCTGTAGAGAATGTACAAGTGTCTGCTAACATTTTGTGCATTGGGAAATGTTTGATTTCATTGTCTTTACTCAGTGCTTATAAAGATTTTTTTGTATTTGAAATTTAAGTTTTCACCAGATTGGTATCCATTTATTCATTCTTTCATTTACCATTTATGAAGGTAGGTATTATGCTAGGTACTAGATATACAGAGATGAATTATACATTACTCTCTACTTTTAATTTGACTATAGCCAAGTAAAGAAGACTATCAGGAAAGCAGATAAATACAGTAGAGGATGGTAAGTGCTCTGATGAAGGTACTGTTGCTACACAGTAGTGTGCTGGAGCTGGCTTATGGCAGCACACAGAAGTCAGTTATTAAATAGAAACTTTGCAAATCCGTTTTACTAGTGGTAGCTTAAAATTGGCTATGGTAGGAATATTTACACCATGGAAATCGGCAAATGCTACAAATAGCGCTTTCTCTTTTTTTTCCTACTTTCTTTCTTTTCTCCCATCAGGACATCCAGTTTACTGACATACCATTTTGGTACAGGAGCAGAGGTATTAAGTCCAGTCCTTTACCTCATTGCAACACAAGCCCATTTTGCATTATCATAAGTTGTCACAGGACCAGCTGCTTCTAGTGATTTAATCAGCAGCCTCTCGCAAACATGGTGGCCGTTACCCTTTTAGATGAGGAAAGCGAGATTAAGTCTAAATTCCCCGTGGGTTCTGTTTTTATTCCAGAGATTATAAAGCAGCTAACATCAAAATCAACTTGTACCTTGTTAATGAACCTTGGCTCTACTCACTGGCCTGGTGCTCCAAGATTCACTCAGTGACCACAGACAACATTCACATCCTGAGTCAGCTAGATCAGCCTTACTTCCTCATGGTGAGCTGGCTATCCAGGTTGTTCTTTCAAGCCTTGTACAGTAGGAGTCTAAGTCCCTTACCCTACCCCTATATTGTCCACTGTGCAGGCCTCTTGGGAGCTACTTAATAGCAGAGACCTCTATGATGGTGGAGATGAGACATTCTCCTTCTCTCACCCACATCCTTCTGTGGTTTGCAGAAAGAAATTAGTATTGTTATAATATTGTCGCTTATTGAATCTTCATGATGTGTTTTTCATGCATTATGTAATTTGACCCTCTGAGTTACTCATTTTTATTATTCCTATGAAGAAACTGAAGTTTGATGATGTTAACATTCTTAGACATAGTCACATGAGGCAAGATTCAGAATGAGGTTTGATTCTAGAGTTTTGTTACAGAAGTCCTGCCTTTCTAGAGGCATGACAACAATGACAGTGGCATGGACTGTGGGGAGAAAACCAAGTATATCTGACTCCAAAGTGAAAACTTTGTGTCCTGAACAAAATGCTTTCGAAAAGGAAAGCCAATCTCAGGGTCATGAGATTTGAGCCCCATGTCAGGCTCCCAGCTCAGCATGGAGTCTGGGTGAGATTCTCTCTGTCCCTCTGCCCCTCCCTCTGCTTGCATCCTTTCTCTCAAAATAAGTAAATAAAATTTAAAAAAAGAAAAAGAAAAAGAAAAAAGCTAGTGTCCAGCCTACCTTCCTTGATTGCTCCTCCGAGCCCTGATGCTGCTTATTGCCAGAAATGTAAGGACCTGAACACGTGGGTCATAATCACAGCTAAAATCTTATCATTTATTATCTGTGGAAGCACCCCTGGATAACCAGTTAACTGCTACAGAGCTCTTTTTTTTTTTTTTTTTTAAGATGTTTACTTATTTGACACAGAAAAAGAGAGAGAGAGCACACAAGCAGGGGGAATGGGATAGGGAGAAGCGGACTCCCTGATGAGCAGGGAGCCCAACACAGGGCTCCATCCCAGGAATCCAGAGCCAAAGGTAAATGCTTAACCAATGTAGCCACCCAGGCACCCCTACTACAGAGCTCTTATCTGTGTAGAGTATCTCGACTGAGCCAGACACAACAGTATACAACAGAAAAGAACTTTTTTTCATTGACTGTTTAAACTTCTCTCTGAGCTAGACTTTCCCTGCTCCTGAATGAAATCTTACTCAGGTCCCGTAAGTTTTCTAGTCATTTTTAGATAACTTCAAGATTTCACTTCCAGTCACCAAAAAGTCTCACTTCAGAGTGGAAGTGTCTAGTTGAAAATACACCCAAACTCCAAGCTGTTTTAAAAAGTAAATCTTTAGGCAGAGAAGCCCAAATGAGAAGCATAAATATTTCAGGCTGTCTTCTCCATACCTCTGGCCTCACTAGCCCTTGTTTCGGGTCAGGACCAGGAGAAAGGGAATCAGGGTCAGGGCACAATCTCATAGAGCCAAGCCCTGTGGTGGCAGTGTAAAATTACTGACACCTTTTTTCTCGCTGGCTTGGGCAACTTTGTGGAGACGACTCTGAAGAAAACCTTCATCGGCAGGTCCCTTGGCTAAGTGAAGCCTTTCTACTTGTCTGTCCTCATACAATTTTCCTTCATATGTGTACTATATATTTTTCTAAGATTTTGTTTTTTAAAATTGATTACAAAGTAAGCCTGTTCATTATATGAAATTCAGTCATTATAAAAATAAATAAACTGGAAAACAACACACCCCCCCATAATCCTATCCCCCTAAGTCAGTAATGTCTCACAGTTGTGCCTTTGGATATCTTAAATGAAGCTTTATTAAATAAAGCTTTTTATTTTAATACTTGAATTCATACTGTTTGAAATAATTCATGTGATTCAAAATTTTAAAAGTATAGAAGGATATAAAGTTAAAAAATATTTCTTCTATACCTGGCTGTGGCTTTTCTATAGGACCTAGGGTCACCTTTTTCAGGAAGGTGAGACCAGTAAGTGTCCTCAGGGCTTTCTCTATGCAGATTTAAATCTTGGCTCTACCCCCTACTGTGTGAACTTGGAAATGTTAGTTAGCTTGTCCATGCCTCTGTTTATTATTAAATTATGAATAATGATAGTACAACAGAAGTACTTGTATCTCTCACAGTTTAATCTGATCATTGGTCTGTTAATTGAAAAAGTTAAAGTGGGGAATCATAGATAGATACGTGTGTGTGTGTGTTTACAATCTGTCGGCTTTTAGTACTTAACCCATCTGAAATGTAGAGCCTTAAAACAACAAATATTTCTTTGTCATATTCTTTGTGATGGCTACATGGTCCTGTGGTCAGAGCCAGCTTAGTGTAGGGTGGGTGCATCGATATGTCTAGGTTCTTACCTGGATTGCCTGGGGTCTGTGTGATCACTCACCGTCAAGGAGGCCGGCTTGAGCACGTTCACTTGGTGGCAGTGGGTTCCCGGAGAGGAAGAGAGGTAAAGCCCCAATGCAGTACAGTTTTCAAGGTTTCCCAGGTGTGATTTTTTGTTAATGTTCCAATGGCCAAAGAAAATTCCATGGCCAAGTCCGGATTCAAGGTAGGGTAGGAGAGAAAGACCTCATGCATTGATGGGGAGGAATAGCAAAGTCACACCTGTATACAGGCCTGCATTTTGGGAGGAATACTGTCATTTTTATAAACAATCTATCACATAAATACCTCACACATTTTAATTTAAAATATTCATTTACCTTATAGCATAAAGTCAGGGTCTTTGAGGGTACTTAAGCTGGTGGAATTCTATAGTCATTTGTTTATTTCAACACCCAAATGAACCAGCTATGATTTCTAAGTTTTGTTTCTTTCAAGCAGAACAAGAACATAAAGTCATTGAAAGAAACAATCTGAATGAGGGATTCACTGAGATTTTCATAATCCTCTTATCCCCAGTCTCTTACAGTGTCTCACTCACACCTCATTCAGTTGTAGTTTATTTTTTAATCTCTTCTGTCTTTGCTGGTTTTTCCAAAGCATTGGCTTAGTTTTCTGGAAAATGATGTACCTCTTTTTCATTTAGATTTACAGATTTGAGTAACATTTAATTATACTGTACAGTTGTAACAAGTAGACTGTTCTAAGCCATTTCAGGGAGCAAGAATGATTGATTCTTAGTAAATGGACAGCTCACCTGCTGGGAATTCCTGGAGCAGGTTAGGCTATCAGTCACTCTTTCCCAGAGGGGAGGGATTAAGAGCCTGGGTTTAGGGGCACCTGGGTGGCTCACTCAGTTAAGCATCTGCCTTTTACTCAGGTTATGATCTCAGGGTCCTGGGATTGAGTCCCACATTGGGCTCCCTGCCCAGTGGGGAGTCTGCTTCTCTCGGCCTCTCCACTCTCTCTCTCTCAAGTAAATAAATTAATTTTTAAAAAGAGCCTGAGTTTAATGGATGTTGGCTAAGAACTTCTATTGTACCTGCTTAGTGGGGCTGTTGGGAGGATGGGATGTAAAAACACCCTTTAAGTCCTTAGAATGCTTCCTTAGCTCTTGTGGATGCTCATTAATTGTTGTCATTGTTGTTAATTGTTAGTTGTTGTCATTATGACCATTAGTGTTATTATTACTATTAATGTTATGTTATTATTCAGCTCATGGAAAGACCTTGGGATAGGCTGAGGAGAGGCTCAAGAAAAAGCAAAAAGTGCCAGGCCCAGGGGCGTCAGATAACAGTGGAGGTGGAAAGGGAGGATCAAATCAGTTAATTATAAAACTCATACAAGAGGACCCAGGAGATGAAGTTCTGGGAGATTCAGGCAAAGGAACATGGAGAAGGGGGCATGTTAGCTAAGGGGGAGTTATAATATCAGCATACTTATTTGAAGCATGATGTTTTAGAACAAAAATTCCTAGATGCTGGTTCACAGACTAGTTGCTTCAGCATCACCTGGGAAGCTTGTTCAAAATGCAGAAATTCTAATTCGTATGGTATGTAGTGGACCTGTGACCCTGTGTTACTAAAAGCTGCCCAGGTAGATATGGATGTGCAGACAGGTTGGGGAAGCCATACTATGAAAGCATAGAGCAGTGGAACTCAAGAAACTTGGGTCCAGAATAGACTTGCTATGTGGCTCTGGGACTCCTCTGTATTTGAGTGTTAAGGGAGATGAAGGATATGAATTGTTTGTCCCTTCTAGAGTTCCCTGCACTTAAAAAGGGTGATTGTTAGGTTATGAGTAGGTACTCTCTGTTCGAGACCACCACATCAGAGTTCTTCCACCTGCTCTGCTCTCCCCCCAGCCCTGGCAACAAAGCAAGGGACTTGACCCTTTTGATCTAAAATCCTTTCCAGCTTGCATGGGAATGCAAGTTGGTGCAGCCTCTTTGGAGAACAGTGTGGAGATTCCTCAAGAAATTAAAAATAGAACTTCCCTATGACCCTGCAATTGCACTACTGGGTATTTACCCCAAAGATACAGATGTAGTGAAAAGAAGGGCCATCTGTACCCCAATGTTTATAGCAGCAATGGCCACGATTGCCAAACTGTGGAAAGAACCAAGATGACCTTCAATGGATGAACAGATAAAGAGGATATGGTCCATATATACAATGGAGTATTATGCCTCCATCAGAAAGGATGAATACCCAACTTTTGTAGCAACATGGACGGGACTGGAAGAGATTATGATGAGTGAAATAAGTCAAGCAGAGAAAGTCAATTATCATATGGTTTCACTTATTTGTGGAGCATAACAAATAGCATGGAGGACATGGGGAGTTAGGAGAAGGCAGTTGGGGGAAATTGGAAGGGGAGGTGAACCATGAGAGACTATGGGCTCTGAAAAACAATCTGAGGGTTTTGAAGGGGCAGGGGGTGGAAGGTTGGGGGAACCAGGTGGTGGGTATTAGAGAGGGCACGGACTGCATGGAGCACTGGGTGTGGTACAAAAACAATGAATACTGTTATGCTGAAAATAAAAAAAAATTAAAAATAGAAATACCAGAAAAAAAAAAAAAACTTCTGAAATTATTTCTGTACAGGTCAAATAACAGTATGAAAACCATTTCAATAGACCAAAATGTACCTTTTAAAAAATTATGTTAATCACCATACGGCACCTCATTTTTGGTGGAAATGTACCTTTAAGTATAAAATTTAAAAATTTATACTGCATTTAAAGAAAATAAATTCTACTGACATTGACCTATAGATTTCTTCTTTTTGTTCCTCTGTTTTTCATGTTAACTTTGTACATATCTACAAACTATATGTTGTTGCTTGCATGCTTGACTTTGTTCTTAGGTTAAGATGTTCTTGAGGGTAGATACTAGGTTCATTGATCCTGATAACTTAATGTGACGTATTTGTAGTCTTTTGCATGTTATGTAGGAGCTGTACTCTATGGCACAGACTCACCGATAGCAAGTAAACACCTGTGTAGTAGACATCTAAAAAGGCTTTAAAAACTGAACACATATTGAAACCACAGCCTACGGAAAGCAGGTTGGAACCTAAGGACTGAACTTAACCAGGTCTTGATAGTCAAAACAGAAATAGTATCATTCCCTATAAAATGGCAGCAAAACACAGACCTTTGACATAATCTACAAAATGCCCAAAATGAAATAAAAATTACTGCATACAACAAAGCCATGAAAATCTCAACTCACATAGAAAGACAATTAGCACATGCTAATATTAAGTGATATAGATGTTGAGATGATCTGATGCAGACATTAAAACAACTGTTGTAAAAATGCTTGAATGACGATCATGAACACTCCTTAAACATCTGCTAAAATAGATAAGCTCAGCAAAGAATAGAGCAAGTGAAGAACCAAATAAACTGAAAACCATCATAACCAAAATTTAAAAAACAACTCACTGGAAGCTCTCAACAGGAGAATAAAGATATAAGAGAAAAGGTGAGTTAACCTGAAAATAAATCAATAAAATTTATCGAATATATTTTTTAAAGATTTTATTTATTTATTTGTCAGAGAGAGAGAAAGAGTGAGTGAGCACAAGCAGGAAGAGCAGCAGGCAGAGGGAGAAGCAGGCTCCCTGCTGAGCCGGGAGCCCAATGTGGGGCTCGATCCCAGGACCCTGGGATCATGACCTGAACTGAAGGCAGACGCTTAATGACTGAGCCACCTAGGCATCCTCCAAATTATGAAATATTAATAGAAATTTAAAAATTGAAAAAAATCAACAGAGCTTGAAGTACCTGCGGAATAATAACACAATGTCTTCTGTTCATGTTATTGGAATTCCAGGAGTATAGTGTTGAAAAAAACGTTTGAAGAAATAATGAAAACCTTTCAAATTTAGCAAAATATGTAAAACTACAGTTCAAGAATCTGAGCAGACCATCAGTAGGAAACCCAAATAATCTGTGCTCCTACATAATAAATCACTGAAAGCTAAAGACAAATAAAAGCCTTGAAAGCAATTCCTAGAAAATGACAACTTTACTTGTAAGGGAACCAAGATTCTAATGTGTGAATGGTCCTCGCTGGAAACGATGACATCAGAACAGAGTGGCGCTTCATTTTTCGTCTTGAAGAAAACTGTTAACCCAAAATGCTATGTCCGATGAAAATATCCTTCACTGAAGATAAAACATTCTCAGAGGAAGGAAAACTAAGAATATTGAGCCAGGCAAACTGACTTACAATAACTACCAAAGAGAGCTTTTAAGACAGAAGGAAATGAGGGGTCTGGGTGGCCTAGTGGAATAAGCCTCTTCCTCTTGCTCAGGTCATGGTGTCAGGGTCCTGGGATCGAGCCTCATATCCGGCTCCCTGCTTACCAGGGAGCCTCCTTCCCCCTCCTTTTCTCTCCCTGCCTCTCTGCCTATTTGTGATCTCTCTCTCTGTCAAGTAAATAGATAAATTCTTTAAAAAAAAAAAAAAAAGACAGAAATGATACTGGAAGGATAATTGGGACATCACCAAAGGAAGGATGCTCAAAAGAAAAAGTAAATATTGGGTTCATAGAATAGCCATTTTCTCAAGTTCTTTAATATGAGTTTAATGGTTTCAGGCTATGCATATGTAATTTATATGACAATTATAGCATAAAGGGACCTAGAAAGTGATAGTATTTCCACACTATAACAAAAGTGGTAAAATGTTGATTCTAAATAGAATGTAAAATTACATATGGATTTCATAATCCCTAGAGAAGCCATTAAAATGTGAAAAGATGTATAGTCAAAACCAAACTAAATAAATTAAAATGGAATGCTAAAGATTTCCAAATAACCCAAAGGAATAAAGGAATAAGATAACAGATGGACTACACAGTAAAAAGTAAGTGGCAAAGCTAAATCTAAACATATAGATAATTACATTAAAAGCAAAAGGACTGAAACACCTAACAAGATCCGAGAGTGGAAGAATGGAATTTTGAAAATATTCAGCAAGTTTGAGAAGTTTCCTACCATTAGTTTTTTTTTTTTTTTTTTTTTTTCCTCTCTCTCTCTTTTTTTTTGTTTGTTTGTTGACTCCTTCTCTCTCTCTCCTCCGGGACTCCCACAACATATATGTTGGGACACCTGCTGTTATACCACAGGTCCCTGCATTTTTTCCCCCAATTTGTAGTTGATGTTCTTTAGATTGGATGATTTCTATTCATCTATGTTCAAGTTCACTGATTACTTGTCATTTTTAAAAAGATTTATTTGTTTATTTATTTATTTGTCAGAGAGAGAGAAAAAGCACAAGCAGGGGGAGCGGCAGACAAGGGAGAATCAGGCTCCCGCTGAGCAGGGAACCCAATGTGGGATCATGACCTGAGCCAAAGGCAGAAACTTAACCAACTGAGCCACCCAGGTGTCTCTCGTCATGTCATTTCAAGTCTGCTATTGAGCCCATCTAGTGAATTTTTCATTAAAATGAATGCACTTTTCACATCTAGAATTTCCATTTATTTCTTTCACTTTATTGATATTCCTTAGTGTGTTATTATCCTGATATATTTCTTTATTCCATTAAACTTGGTTATCTTTAACTCCTTAAATATTTTTGTTGTAACTCCTTTGAAGTCTTTGTCTGCCAAGCCAAATACCTTGGTCCACTCGGTGACAACTTCTGCTGATTGTTTTTTTTTTTTTTTAATACTCAGAAATGGTTCACACTACTGGTTCTTTGCCTTCCTCATCTTATTTTGTTGAAAACTGGTTATTTAGGTCATTTGGTAACTCTGTATTCTGACTTTTTTCCCTTGAGGGTTGTTGCTTTTGCTTTGTTGTTTATGTATTTTAACTTGTAAGTAACTTGAGTGGACTTAATCTGTGGATTTTTCCTCCTCTGTGTTGTACAATCATGGCTGTCTCTCTTTAGATAATGGGGATGAGGATAGTTGTTAAAATTTAGGGGGATTTCCTGTATGTCTTTGTGACCAGCCAGTGATCTATTGTAGGTTGCACTGTTGTGCTGAAATACTTTGAGGGGTAAGGTTCCATCCTCTGCTGGTAGATCAGTGTGTGGGTTTGAAAGTGCACTCAAAATTCAGGTGATTTTAAAAATTGCCTCTGTTTTGTAGTTTTGCTGCATCCCCTCAGATCTTTCCTACACATACCTGAGGTAAGTGCCTGAGATGAATGGAGAGATTATGAACCCTCATTAAATTTCTGGCTCTTCCTCCAGTCTACGGTGTGACCTGGGACTTATAGTCCCCTTAGCCTCAGGCTAAGGCTGCTGAAGCTTCTTGTGTCCATTCATTTTCTGCTGGGTTTGCTACTTGCACTGACAATGCATCTGAATGTAGGGTGTCCACCTTTCACTCTAGACTGAGTCAGCCCCTCTGGCCACTTTGCCTCTGGTGGTCATAGCCAGTGACGGCTCAGTAGAACAACCATGCTGTTCAAGGTGATGTGGGAGGTGATGGGAGCCCAGGCATAAATAGTGTCGACACCCACAGCCCGTACCTGAAGTTCAGCAGCTCTGTATGAATGACAGCTTCTCAATTTGATGCTTGCTTTTAGTTGATATCCAGATCCCTGATATGGTTGTTTTGGGAAGTTCTTATGTAGTTTTATAGTTTGGAGAATTGACAAACTCTTCACTCATTCATAGATGGAAGTCCCAACTCTTTCCATGTTAGTTTTGTCTACCATTAAGTTCAATCGCATTAATAACTCATTTTACTTTTGGTATTATTGTTATTATTTTTCTTAATGCCATTTACACAGCTAATGTTAATTTAGGCTTATCCTTATCATTAATTATTTCCACCATTGCACTTCTAGATGTTTATCCTAGAGATATGAAAACACACTTTCACACAAAGCCTGCACATGAATGTTCATAGCACCTATATAACCTCAAACTGGAAACAACTCAAAAACAATTCAGTCCTCCAATGGGTGAATAGTTAGGCCATGCATAGAATGAAACACTACTCAGCCATAAAGGAAACAAACTACAGATGCCCAGTACAACTTTGAAGGATTTCAAGGGCTGCATACTGAGTAAAAACAGTCTGTCACAAAAGTTATAAATGGGCCAACTATTCAAGGGTGAATTCTCAAGTTTACATCAGAAATTGAGGAAATTCAGTACTGGGGAAGGTGCCATGTTTTTAACTTCCCATTTATTTGCCAGAAGATTTAAATCCTATGCAAATATTATTAACATGTTGGTCTCCCAACTGATTATTAGAGCATTAGCAGGAATATGCAAGAATTTACTCCTTCTAAAGCATCTTCACTACTGAAATTTGAGTACCTTAGAACATTGGAATACAAAATCATTGAAACAAAATGTAGGCAGTAAGTTGCCTCCAAAAAAAAAAAATATGCTGCATGAATCCATTTATATAACATTCTTTTTTTTTTTTAAGATTTTATTTGTTTATTTTACAGACAGATCACAAGTAGGCAGAGAGGCAGGCAGAGAGAGAGGAGGAAGCAGGCTCCCCGCTGAGCAGAGACCCCCCCCCCATGCGGGGCTCGATTCCAGGACCCTGAGATCATGACCCCAGCCAAAGTCAGAGGCTTTAACCCACTGAGCCACCCAGGCACCCTCCCCCCCATTTATATAACATTCTTAAATAACAAAAGGATAGAGATGAAGAGTAGTTTAGTGGTTACTTAGGACCAGGGGAGAGGAGTTACTTTGTGTGAGGGAACAGCTACAGCTCTGTATCTTTATTTTGGCCGTGGTTACATAAGCATATACATGTGATTAAACTATGTAGGATTCTACACACACACTAGGGATTGCATGGAAAAATTGCTGAAATCTGAGTAAGATCTGTAGTCTACAAAGGAGTATTGAATTGGCACCAATTTCCTGGTTTCTAGTAATTATTGTACGACAGTTATGTAAAACTTGTTAACATTAGGGGGACCTGCCTGAAGATTCACGGGTCTCTGCTACTTTTGTTGCAGCTTCCTGTGAATCTAGAATTATTTCAAAACAAAAAGCTTTTAAAAAATGAAGAGAAAGGTAGTTTCTGAAATGATTAAAGTATCTCAATTAATATGATACTTAATGTTGAAACATAGCACCTACCCCCATTATAGTGCTGCCTAACCAGGTTCCTATTTCATATACTTCCTGAAGAACTATTTCACTTCATAAATATGCTCTGTATTCCTTTGGACAATATGCTCTTTTCCTTTTATGGTGTTGTATCTTTTCAGAGTTGCAGGAAATTGTTCTAGGTCTAGATGCATGCCCGAAATTAATAGGATTTAGGATCAGAAAAACAAACAAACAAACAAACAAAAAACTTCTCAGCAGGCCCCAGCTCTGATGCCACCTTGGAAGGGCTGTGGGTCCAGTGTAAGAGAGGTGGAACAGTTAGAGTCAGTGGATGGTGAGGAGTGTGCGTGACCAAATGGGACAAGGAAAGAGGCAACCAGAGATCTGAAGGAACAAATATGACCACTTAAATGAAAATCTATTAAATTATTTGCATATGATGGAGATGTATTAGAAACTGAGAATTGACATCATTAAGACTTACAAAAAAATATGAGGCAGATTTTAAACATTTTAGCTTCTTCTTTGTTAATATTATGGAGGCTACAGAGAATGCTTTTCCTCTTATGCTTTAGTAACATATTAAAGGTGCTTTCTTTCACTGGGCTATAGTTATTCATAATTTACTTCATACTTTACACCTGCAAAAAAAGACATCTTTAGGCAAAGCTGCATTTTCTTCAATATGAATTTTAGAAAGCCATGTTAGTGATGTTAGAATTATATCCAATATAAAAGTTCTTAAAATACAACAGAATACATTTACAAAAATAGGAGCAATTACAACTCTTTGTACAGTTATAACAAAGACAAATGTATTTTATATATAATGGTATAATTTTCCCTAGGATTGTAAAATTTTTATAAATGGCATCTCATTGCTGCAGATGGTAGGAATTAGGATAGTAAATAGGACATTTCTATGTCATTCAGAATAGAACAATATAATAAAGCTATGGTCTCCTTTGGGGGATCAAGATATGAGAATTTGGGGCATCTGGTTGTCTTGGTCCATTAAGCCTTCAACTCTTGGTTTCTGCTCAGGTCATGATCTCAGGGTAGTGAGATCAAGCCCCACGTTGAGCTCCTCACCCAGCACAGAGTCTGCTTGAAGATTCTCTCCTTCTGTCCCTCCCCCAACTCTTAGTCATATATGCTTTCTCTAAAATAAATGGATAAATCTTTAAAAACAAGACATGAGAATTCTACAGCTACTTCTGACAGGACCAGAACTGAACTGATAATAATGAGATCTATCATATTAATTTTTTGACTCCCTCCAAAAACCAATGGCCCTTAAATATTTGTTGAACATTTATTTAGTTGGATGCATAGACAAATACATTTTTATTACTAAAGTTTCAAGCTTGTTCAAATATATAATTTATTACTATAAATTTTCTGAAAAATTCCTTGAAAGGCATTTAAATTACATACATACAATTCACTCTACTTGTCCCCAGTAAAACTGCACTACACCATGCTTTTTGTCTCAAAATATCAGTTGCTTATGAATGACAACTTTGAATGATAGCCATCTGGCTGGTGCATCTTGTTGTTCATTTATCCTCCAAAACTTACTCAGCTTGCACTTTTCCTGTTGCATAAGATATGTTAGTTAACTGACACCCTGTTTCCAAAATAGTCCACTAATGTGGGATTTCATACTGGGAAGCTACCACTAATTTAATCTTTAATTTGGTTCTGATTTCTACCCTTCATTGTTGTTTTTTCTTTGCCCATGTATATGCCATGAAATTAATTGTCCATTGGGTAGATAGTAGACAGAAAGTATAATGGCATGAACCTGGCCAAGTTATTTTTAAAAAATATAGTCACTAATAATGGATACCCTGGAAGACAACTGGTCAACCCCAAAGAATAAACACTGGACATAGTACATAAGGCTGAGTAGATGAATGCACAGTTGGCTACATGACTATGCCAAATTGTTGTGGTTTCTAGAGATTCTGGAAGTTTCCAGTTGTTTTGTGACAACTTGTAAGCATGCATAATTCTCAAGAAACAGGAGGCAGTCTTATTGGGCCAGTTAGGAAAGATTCTTCAGTTCTCTCAGAGGGGACAGGACCATTGCTTTTGAGGTGTTCCATTTTTATCTGGAAAATAAAGAAAATAATGATTAAGTGGAAAACTCAGGTAGTAAAGACATAACCTCATTCAACACACACCATCTGACCCATTTCATTTTTACTTGTAGTCCACCATTCCTAACACTCAGGAAAGATCTGAACAGAACCCAAGTCCATCAGAACACTTAGGGCCATATAATTGGAAAAGGTTTAAGAAGCAGAAGGGTTGTCATCTGAATTTTGCTGTAAATGATGATAAGAAACTAATGTAGGCAGTAAAAAAAGACTGCCCAGGGATGATAATTCGGTCAATGGAGAGTTTCAACTACCTCTTTACTATTTTAGTGCTCAGTGACCACTAAACCTGAGCCACTCGTGGCTACTGTGAGCACTAATGACAATGTGGCAAATGCCTCCCCCAACACATATACTTGTAGGATTAGTGAAGTAAGAAAAGCTTTGGAGTGACTGTTCTGAAACTTCCTGACCAAAAAACCTATGTGGGACTTTGTCTTCTTCTGGATTTAGGACATAAAGTGAATAGAAACAAGGAAAGGAAAATGTCTTGAAGATACCTTGGCTGACTCAGCCAATACTAATGGGAGAACTTAAATATCTATATACACTTACATATGCTTTGTCTCTGTGTTGGAGAATATTCTCTCATGTATGGAATTAAAAGCAGCAGTAAGTTTCATGTTTTCATAGTTTACAGCATATACTTTTGACAGTTTCAAAACTTCCCCCTGCAAAAAAACCCACTTTTTTTCTCTTTTGTGGAGGTGCTAGGCATCTGTTAAGCAATTGCAAAAATTTTAGTGATCCCTAAACATACTTAACATGAGGAAAATGTTTTTCCTTTAGGGGAAAAATTACAATTAAAATCAATTTTATTCCTGCATTCTCCTTGGACTTATAATATTTTAGTTGCCTTCCTTTTTATTAAAAAACCTGAATTTTTATCAGCTGAAAAAATTGGAGCATAGAAATATTTTATGCAGAATTTGAATTGCTAATTAAGTGTGGGATTTATTTTAGGGTTGTAGTTTCTGAAATAGTGGAAATAACAGCTGTGACTGTTTCATGTTGTGCATTTGAGACTCCACACTCTTAGGCAAAATGGGCAGAGTATAAAATAGCCCATCTCTAATATGGGACACTTGAATTTATTATATAGTTCTCGCTACACTGAGATGTTACACTTGCTACACTGACTGATGTTCTCATTTTGCTGTTAGTAACAAAACAGTTCTATCTCCCTCCCTCATTCCCTCTTTCTCTCTCTCCTTCCTCCCCTTCCCTCTCTCTCTCTTTTTTCTCTCCCCTCTCCCCACTACATTTTTCTCTCTCAATCCCCTATTTAGGAAATAGTTTTGTGGAAAGCAGTTGGGGATTCTGAAGGATTTTCAACTTTAACCCCACAGAAAACTTACTTTAAAAACAGAGAGTGATTCTGCAGGATAAGTATAAACCTATTTTGTAATATTATCTACATTTTAAAAGGAGTTCTACTTTTCAGNAGACATCTGAAAAATCTTAAAGCTTTCTTATACTTACATAAAAACAGGCAATAAGTAGGACACAGTAATAGACTCTGCAAAAGACATTCATTTGATTCTATTTTTGCCACTCTGGGTTCGTGGGAATTCCTTAAACTCTGTCAGCCTTAGCTTGGCCTTATCTGCAAACTAAGAAAAATAATAACTATAATGCAGAAGATTTTCTGAAGATTAAATAAAACAATGCATGTGGAAGTCATTGTGTAGACCTTCCTTGTGTTCTGAGCTACATATAAATACACTGTAGCAACAGCACAAACCTGTCTAAGATCGAAAATCTGATTCCTCAGGCAGAGAAGGAGACAAATGACATAGGGAGGGGCCAAATCCTTAAATAATGTTTTATTGATTTTAAAAATCTGTAGCAGGTTTGCCTGATGTCAGGATGGGGCAGAGGAGAATGATTGGTTCCTTGGTGTTCATTTTATGAGTCTGTCTATTTTGGGGTGTTTGGAATATTTCAAAATGAAAATGGTGAAACAAATTAGTGGAATAGAACCTGAGATTGGGCCATGGCAAAGTGCTGACTTCTTTTTTTCTTCCTCTTCCTTTAAATTAACCTTTTTACTGCCTTGGTGATGAAAGAGTACATTTAGCTTTATGTGAAAGGGAGCTAAAATGAAGATATGGAAAGAAGAGAAAGGAAAGTGCTTACATAAAATTAAATTGTTGATCTTAAAGTACCAGTAAAGTAAATTTTCTGGCAGTGGCATTTTTTTGTTTTCAAGTAGAAGTGGCCACCTATATAGAGAAATAAAATGGAAAAAAGACTTTAAGAGTTTGACATCTTCTCCCTCAGATTAGAAAGTCTGTTTTGTAAATCCTGGTGATTAATTAAATATGGAGTAGACACCATTGCATTACATTTTAATCAAGACAGCAAGAAAATGTACATTATGGCTAAATGTTTATGCCTTGCTCAAATTTCACTTAGAAATATGAAAATTGGGGGCGCCTGGGTGGCTCAGTGGGTTAAAGCCTCGGCCTACGGCCTGGGTCATGATCTCAGGGTCCTGGGATTGAGCCCCGCATGGGGCTCTCTGCTCTTCAGGGAGCCTGCTTCTCCCCCTCTCTATCTGCCTGCCTCTCTGCCTGCTTGGAGTGATCTCTGTCAAATAAATAAATAAAATCTTTTAAAAGAAAAAGAAATATGGAAATTGTATTAGCAATAAAATAGAAAAATATTTCTCCTGATTAGACTTGTATGTTTGCCTTTCTTTGTTTTAAGCAGTGTTACAAGCCAACAGAAGGGGAATGAAACCAGTTTGGACAAGGTCTTTTAGAAATTAGAGGCGAAGGCAAAAGTAGCGTTCCAATACCGAGGACTTGCAGTCCCAGGCCTTTATGAGTGAGGGAGGGAGGAAAAACAATTATAAATAAATACGACTTGGTGGGTTGCCAAGCCACACAGCCTTATAAGAAACAGCATCTCTATACTGTGGAGAAGGGGAGATGGCCTAGATTATCAGATGATGAGCAGACAGTGAGCCGTAGGGACCAGGCCTCTTTGAGCAGGAGCACGGAAAATGTATTATAAGGTGTAGAAATTTAAGGAGACTTTTGAGAAAGAAACATAACGCATAGAATTTACCTTAGCTTTAAAACTGAATATGCGGTAACATGTTGCGTAAACAGAATGCTGTTTTGCATAAGTTCACATATTATAAAATGAGAAAGAAAATGAACAATAATATTAATCTAGTTGAATCCAAAAATCCTAGCCAAAAAAAAAAAAAAATTCTGATAATTTTTAAGTGAGGAATATTTGAATCAGGCTGGGATCCCATTAAAACCAGCCTCGTGGGTGACAATCAGCCTCTGTCTAGATTCCTGCAAGCTATTTGGACGACTGAGGCAAAATACACTTAATTTCTCTGAGACAAGGTTGGGAAGCTTTTTTTTCTGATCTAATGAATTCTTTCACAGCAAGAGTCTAGAAATGCTCGTGTGAGTATTTCCAAAGCCTTCTTTAGGTCTTTGGGAACCACTTCTGGGGTTTCCTGCATAACCATCCAGCCCTACCTGTTCAGAGACTCACTAAGATAAACTGAGCCAGAAGCTTCACCCGTACATTGACATTTTAAGTCTTTGGCAGGCTGCCTGAGAAAAACGATTCTAGATGAATTTGTCTCCAGAGATTCAACAGTAATATTCCTGAATGGGGTTAGAATCACATATTTCAGAAATAATTAGAAGAGTACATAGAATATTTTAAACACTAAGGGCAGAGTGCCTCGGTGTAAAGGGTTGGGGTCTGAACTCCACGTCACTGTGTGACTTTGTGCAAACTGCCTTCTCTGTTAACTGTTGGGAGAGGTTTAAATCCTATGTTTATGTGAATTTTTTTTTTTTTTTTAAGATTTTATTTATTTATTTGTCAGAGAGAGAGAGGGAGAGAGAGCAAGCACAGGCAGACAGAATGGCAGGCAGAGGCAGAGGAAGAAGCAGGCTCCCTGATGAGCAAGGAGCCCAATGTGGGACTCGATCCCAGGACGCTGGGATCATGACCTGAGCCGAAGGCAGCTGCTTAACCAACTGAGCCACCCAGGCATCCCTGTTTATGTGAATTTTAAATGAGTCCTATAAGTGCTTGATATGAGTTGTTTCTCTGTATTAAACATTTCTTCCTGGAGATGCTCAGTGCCTTGGAGTAATCCTGACCAGTTTGAGTCTTTTACATTACGTTATTTTTTTCATAGAAGCATAGAATGACAAGGTAGGGAGAGAGTTTAGGGTAAATTGGTTCACCTATTATTTTACTTAAAAATTCCCTTTTTTTATTAGAACATTTTTGGTGAGTGGTCATCTAATCTCTGAGTATTTTTCATGGCAAGGAATACACCTCTTTATATGGTTACCTGTTTCACTATTGGGCACATTTTCTTCAACTAAGAGGAATTAATATTATGTCTCTAATGTGACTTACATTATAATTTCCAGGAAATAGCAGGTAGTCACATTGTATTTAATCTGATTTTTTCCTGATCACTGCCAACTGGCATCTGAAAAATAATTTTTAAAAAAATTTTCTTGATGTTAATAATAGAGAGAACAAAAGTACTAATAACTTAAATGTTAGTTTTTTATTCTATATCAGTAACATTTAAACATTTTTAACACCTGGGTTTGAGAAGAGGATTCTACAGCTGCATAATGGGTTCTAACTTTGCAAAATCCTCCAAAACTTGGGAAATTCTTCTCAAATCAAAGCCAACATTTCCAAGATCACCACCGCCACCAATAAAACCTGTCAGACTGAATCATAGTCACAAAAGAAAGCTGTTTATGGCCTTGTCGTATTACCTGATAAGTCCAGAATACATTGCCTTGATTGTTCCCATCCAGTATCTATGATAGAAAGATAAAATGAATATTACTTTCTTCTAGGTGTCAAATGGAATTAGGTAAAATAACTTGAAGGAATGCCTTGCTTCGCTTTGCTACATTTTCCAGCTTGTATTACCTATTCTTTCTGGAGATGGGTGGTATATTTTTCTTCTAATAGAGGGGAAGGCACTGACAGCCCATTGTGATGGAGGCTTCATTGTTAATGATTGCTGTGAGGGTTGGAGAGAGAGGAAGGAAAACTTATCCATATCAGTGTAATAAGTGTACTGTCCTTTCAATCATCAGCAGGTACAGACTTCTCTATTCTGGGGCTGGAAAATGTAATTGATTTGATAGGAATTAAAATGCAACAATAGCAAAACTGCAACAAATACTCCAACTTTTTTGTGTTTTATCTTAAAGCCTTTCATCTGATTATGTATCTTAAGAAATATAGCACTCACAGAGGGGAAAAAAACATGCTGAATGCTGAAAGCAACTATGAAATCTTGCTGAGTATTCAGATTAATGCAAAGAGAAATAAAAACATGAATACTAATTTTTGGACCGGGCACGTTGGGTAATAAGCAGACCCGCCTGTTCACAAACAAGAACTTCTAGCTGCATACCTTAAAACCATGTGTATTTTCTTTTTTATAAAAATATAGATAATGTAGATGTGGAGGGGAATATTGTGTTCATAATTATTTTCCTTTTGTATGAAGAGTTATTTTTTAAAGGATCAATAAGTGTCATTGAGTGGAACTTCCAAGACATAAGTTGAGGGAAGTCTATGGATACTGATAACATTGCTCTCTTCCCAACTTCTCCCTCTCCTAGTCCTATGAAAGCAATGCAGTCCCTCAACTCTAAGCCCCCTGTGGTGAAATAAAGAAAGATTATAGTCTGTGCCCTGCTTACATTCCTGAGCTTTTGAGATCGGAAGCTCCATAATATGTTAAAGTATGCTGGTGTTGATAACGAACCTCAGTGACATGAAGCATTATTTCTATATTAAGTGAAATTTGTCTAATTCGAATGTTTAACTTGAAGCAGCTAGACTTTGGAATTTTATCCCTGTAAGTATCGTTAAAAGTTAAATATTTTTATTTGTTTTGTTTATTTTTTAAGATTTTATTTACTGAGGGGTGCCTGGGTGGCTCAGTGGGTTAAACTTCTGCGTTTGGCTCAGGTCATGATCTCGGGGTCCTGGGATCGGGCCCCACATCGGGCTCTCTGCTCAGTGGGAAGCCCGCTTCCCCCTCTCTCTCTGCCTGCCTCTCTGTCTACTTGTGATCTCTCTCTGTCTGTCCACTAAATAAATAAAATCTTTAAAAAATGATTTTATTTATTTAGTTGTTAGAGAGAGAGCACAGGGGGAGGGAGCAGCAGGCAGAGGGAGAAGCAGGCTCCGCGCTGATCACGGAGCCCAATGTGGGACTCCATCCCAGGACCCTGGGATCATGACCTGAGCGGAAGGCAGACGCTTAGCCGATTGAGTCACCCAGGTGTCCCTAAAAGTTAAATATTTTTAAATGAGGTTTCCCCCTCTAGATTAATGTAGTGTTGCTATAAATAGACAAAATGAATAACATTTCTAAATATTTTCATGCCCAGTTATGTCTATTACAGTATGACATATCTATATTTGGGGTGGACCCCTCTGTGATATTTTGCAATTTCTTTTATGAACCAAATTTTCTATATTTTATCTTAAAACAATCTATTTGCATCTTATTTCACTTAAAATTACTAGAAAGTATATAAAAACTGCTCAATATATTGCAAATTATTTAAGACATACGTGGCATCACTTAATTTTCATATAAATATTATAAAGTGGAATTTAGTTTTTGTAGATGAGGTAGTATGTAGATGAGGATGTTGTGGTTTATATCTTTATCCCCAAAAAAGAAAAGAAATAGAATATATCATGAGCACTTACATAAGATTTAAAAAAAAATTTTTTTTTAAGATTTTATTTATTTATTTGACAGACAGAGATCACAAGTAGGCAGAAAGGCAGGCAGAGAGAGAGGGGAGAAATCAGGCTCCCCACTGAGCAGAGAGCCCAACGTGGGGCTCGATTCCAGGACCCCGGGATCATGACCCAAGCCGAAGGCAGAGGCTTTAACCCACTGAGCCACTCGGGGACCCCTTACATAAGATTTATATGGAGGAAATTTCATCTGCACTTTAAATAAAGAACATGGTATTATTAGCACTGTTCGATTTTCTCAGATAATATTCAGTATACAATCATAAAAATGTTTGAAAAATGAAGGAATATAGCTGTGTTTTTAAAAAGGAGTCAGGGTAACTAAACATGATTCAATGATATTAAAATGTGAAGACAATTTTCTTTGTATGTTGAATATAGACTGAGAATATCTTTCAGATGGTAAGCTTAGACAAAACAGTTCTGATGAAAGCATTTTAAGAAAAGAGTAAACCTGAATATTCCAATGCAAATTTTTTTCTCCTTCTAAATGTTTCTGAAAGAAGAAAGTTTAGTACAAAATAAAAATCCAGTAGTTATAAGTAAATGTCTGAAGAGTATGATACACAAAAATAGATGATTCCCCCTCCCAGTCTCTCACAGTTCCTCTCCCTGCATCCCCTCCACTTTTATATTTCTGTATATCAAATAAGGGCATGACTCTTAGTTTATAAGAAGGTAATGATAAGACCAAAAACATAAGGAGTCCTAACAAGAAAATTGCTAGAGAAGTTTTGTTGAAAGGTGACCAGGTCTTCTTCTCTAATACTGCTCTTACTGAAATTAGGTTTTTAGCCTTTTTGAAGTCAGGGACAGGAGCAGTCATCAAAGATAGTCCATAGCTTTTATATAAAAATATGTGGAATGTGGAAAATGCTGTCCATCAGGACTTGAATTTGTTCATATCCCAAGTTTGGGGGCAATTTTAATTGTAAATCTTGAGAGAATATTAATATATAACTTGGTGAGAATAGATTAACTACTTATATTGTAAGAAAAATAGTAATTACCATGCCAAAGAAAGTACAGGTTCCAATATTGATTTACCTTTTTGCTAGTAATTTTTTTTTTTGCTAGCAAATACAGAACAGTTTTAAATTATTTCTGTAAATTTTCAGCTAAGAAGCTCAAAGTTTTCTGATATCATTCTGCTGAAGGTAAACATTTTTATATAATTTCCAGAAGCTTCTTCATAAACACTTTATACATATACTATATCCACTTACAGCCTAGAAGACACACCCACACAGAGACTTCTCGGGTGATTCGTTCTGAAGCCTACATTATACTATGGGAAGCTTTAGTCAAGTTAAAGTTCAATCCCTTTGACAGGGCTGCAGTTATAAAAAGACTTTCCCAAGAGTTTCCACAGCCTGCAGCCACACTAAAGGACTTCTGTTAGTGGTCCAATGTCTTGAAGCAGGAGCTGCAAAACAGAAATTAGGAGGAGACAGGTCTAAGTTGAATAGTCAACTGGAATGGCAGAGGGGACAAGACAGGTCATGAAAGGGACACCAAAAAGATCAAGGTCACTGTGAGAGAAAGGGTCCCCCATAGCATTCTCTTCTCTTTGGTTTGCAAAGCGCTCAACTTTGCTGTCTTCAGTGCAAGAATTTTGCCAACCTTGCTCTTGAGTTTTGGTTCAAAAGGCCTAGTAGTTTCCATTAAACTGACTCACATGTGGTGTCACCTGCTGGTAAAGTGTTTTAAAGTGTTTTATTTCTGTCCCTCAACTAGTTCTGCGCGAAGAGAGAGGAGCGCATACAATCCTTGATCCCAAAATGCTTTGCAACCCATAACCATATGTTCCACTACCCACTCTGACCACTTCTTCCTCCTCTTTTTTTCATATTACTGAATTATATTAACCCTCGTGGCCTAATTCTTTACAAATGTTTTCTAGCTCCATTTTAAGTTCTGTTTACATTTTTTCCTGCACTAGATTCTAAATACTTCGAAAGCAGAGATAATTTCCTTTTTTTGAGTATCACCAAATAGATTCAAGTAGAGGGTTTGCAATGAAACAATCAATACTTTTTATTTCTGTTAAATGAGTTGTCATTATTTGTGATTCTCACATTAATCATATGCTTAAATTTAAAGTGAAATTATTAGTAATACGGTTTTCCTTATAATTAAAAGAAACTCCTTAAATATATATATTGAGTGGACAGTTAATCAATTCTCTAGCTCTGCTACATAGTATATGGAGCATGAGAAATATTTAAATTCTGAATATTGATGATCTCTCTGGGTGTATTGTAATATTAGAACTTGTTTAGCAATTCTGAAGGAGTTCGGGACATTCAGGATTGTGTTTGTGATTGAATGTTTCCACTGTATTCCACACTTGCTTTCATATGTATCAAATTGGATCTTGCGGTGTGGACTTGCCTTGATTGTTACTTACTTATGACGTTGTGCTAAGTCTTATCTCAGGCCCAGCAGAGTGAGTGCTGTGCTGAATCCTGCAGCAACAGCTCTTTCTTTCTCTTGTTCTGAAATATTGATGATCATGGAACTTACTGTTGTGTTTAGTCTTCAACTGTTCTCGCTCCAGCTGAAGCTTAATGGGCCAAAATCCTATTGACCAGTGGGAAGGGAGTGCCTAACGACCCAATGACAAAGTATAGGTTTCTCAAACATAGTTTTGCAACTGCAAATTATCAATATATTATTGTAAAATTCACCCAGAACAATGTCCAAGATAACTTTTCTCCTATGGAGAAAATGCGGATGTGCAGTCATAAAAAGAAGCTGCACTCGGGCAAATCAGGGATGATTGAAACGTGAACAGACAAGAGTTTGAGTGGAGGCTGGTAACTTTTTTCGAATGCTGGTAAACTTTAGAAAGGAAGGAAGAACCTAGAGCAGATAGTAGCCAATCCAGTGTAGCATGGCTGCCAATGCTCAAATCCTGCCCATTCAGGATCAAGCTAGCAGTCGTAGACGGAATAGTATTTTAAGTGGAGCAAATATTGGAAAAAGTACCTGAAGAAGGCAAACTCAGTTCAATCAAAAGTTATCTACAACCCCCCTCACCTCGCACCCCCCACTTTAAGTTACACTCTTGGACCTTGAATGGATATCTTTTGAGTGAATAATAATTTATTTATTTATTTATTTATTTATAAAAAATTTTTATTTATTTATTTATTTATTTATTTATTTGACAGACAGAGATCACAAGTAGGCAGACAGGCAGGCAGAGAGAGAGGAAGGGAAGCAGGCTCCCCGCTGAGCAGAGAGCCCTACTTGGGGCTCGATCCCAGAACCCTGGGATCATGACCTGAGCTGAAAGCAGAGGCTTTACCCCACCGAGCCACCCAGGTGCCCCTTGAGTGAATAATAATTTAAAAACAAAAGACAAAGTACACTCCCAAGATGCTTAGTACCTCTAAGAATTTATTATATATTCATGTTTACTTGGAAAATGATTCTATGTGTTTTAGGATGAAACATCCACTTATAAAAGGAGGTGTTACAAAAATCATAAAGTTGTCTACAGGCTTAGGTTTTTAGACAATTCTGTTTTGATAATTATCCCTGATTCATATGTTTACATTTTTTACTGTAAAACATGCAGAACAATTTAAAACCAAGGAAATGCCTTCCTGGGAGCTCTGCTTTACTCTGAAGAAGCTTTTTAAGTCTTTTGATAAGTTTAGTGTCAAAAAAGAATTTATCCGTTAGGAAATAATTTTAGTGGACAATATAGAGGCCACCAAAGGATATGAAGTAGAGTTCGGAGTGTTGAATTTTATGAGCAAGGTACATAAGTGCCATTATAGAAGCTAATCCTGCACTATAGATGTCTTGAAAATATACTGCCATTAATTTCCTAAAGTGAATTTTACTAGAAGACCTTGGGAAGGTGTGTAAGAGCAAGAAATAGGAAAACCTGCAATCCAAGTTTCCTTGGATTAATATTCCCTGGAGAGAGCAGAGATGTGCTTACTTTCATTGGATAGACACTTTTAACAATACATTTGAAAACAAACTAAAAATTTGAAGAAATACTAATATCAATCTTACTAGTCAATTAAATTGTCAAATCTTAACATTGAAAGAAATCTCTTTCTTTAAGCACAGATTTCTTCCTTCCAGCCAGTGTAGAAATCCCTTTTATCATATCTTTAACATAGTCAACTGACCTTTGGCAAGGACAGTGATAACATAATGGAGAAAAGACAGTCTTTTAAGCAAACTAGACACAGACCGAGTCTCACAAATGAACAAAATATACCCAAAATGGATCATGGACCTAAATATAAACTCACAAAAATGAATTCAAAATGGATCACGGACCTAAATACAAAACACAAAACTATAAAACTCCTACAGATAAGGTAGGATAACAATACAGGTAAATTTGGGTATGGTGATGACATTTTAGCTACAATGCCAAAGACACAAGGCATGCTTAGTTGATGGTTTATGTCTGTTCTGACTTGCAAATGAATAACTTGAAGATCATCTGGCTTTGTGTCCCTTAATTCCTTGACAATACACAAGCCACTCTAAGACTTGACAAAACCTGAGACATCAGAAATCAGAGACAACCTCCCCATCCCTTGCCCCAGAGACTAAGATTAGTGTTATCACTAACCATTAAGTTATTAAATTGAAAAAATAGAACATAAACTTAAGTTTCCTTCACACCATTAAGTTATTAAATTGAGAAAATAGAACATAAACTTAAATTTCCTTCACACCTATATCTGTTGACTAAGAGACGTATCTACTCTATCACCAACTGGCTTTTGACCTATGAATTGACTAGAGAAATTTAGATAAATTTTGGATATTTATTTTTGGATGAATTTTCTTAAACAACATTGTATATTGAGTGTAGAGAAACCATGGAGACTCATATGAAAAAATAATCCAAGCTCTAGCAGATGTTCTCAGTGATTCTATCTAAAGATCTGAGGTGCTAAACACTTGTTTAGGGTAAATCCAAGGACAAAAGCAACTACATTTAAAGAAATTAATGTAGACAGTAACGTATTAATGTCACATAATAATAAAAAGAATCCTGAATGTTAGGTTATCTCTAACACAGAAGCTGGTGCTGCTATCAAGCTTTCTCTGTATCTTCTGATAGTTGACCTTCTGCAGTATAGACTGTGTATAGAACTTCACTCCATTATGGGTAAGTTGAGCATTTATATATTAATTTTAAAATGTCAGTTGAACAAAAGAATGAGGATGAATGAAAATCATCTCCATCACTCCAAAATAGGAGGAGGGCTCTTACAGAGCCAGCTAAGAAAATCACATTAGGGTAACATGAGAAAAGACTGTACTTTGTACAAATATTTTAACCAATACATTTCCCTAAAGTTTTTATTTATTTTTGTGTGTGAGAGAGAGAGACAGCATGCCCACAGGAGCAGGGGAGCGGGGCAGAGGGAAAAGCAGACTCCCTGCTGAGCAGGTAGCCTGATGCAGGCCTTGATCCCAGGATTCCAGGATCATGACCTGAGCTGAAGGCAGATGCTTAACTGACTGAGTCACCCAGGAGCCCATTAACTAATATCTTTCAATGGGTTTCTTATACTTTTCATAGCATGTTGATATTACAGTAGTCAGGAATTTTTAAAAAAATGCCACTTTTATTCTTGCTGCATTTTCCTGTGGAAAAAAACTTAACCAGGTGCCTTTCCATTTGGATGCCTATTTAAAGGGTAGTGGTATAATAAGATGTGCAAACAACTGAATGACCTTCCGTCCAAGCCCGTGTGCTCCGCCAAATCCTAGCTGTCTCTGCTGTAAACAAGAAAAAAGTCCAGCTTTATTCAGATCTCCTAGAATCAAGATTGACATTAGAAAATAAAACATTCAACTCTTTCTGATTAAAGAAGCAGTAGAGGAGAATGGTAAAAATCGGAAGCTGTTTTCTTTAACCTCAAGAAAATAAGTTCTGAGGAAATGAGTATTGTAACTATAAACATTACTGTCATTGCTCATATTTTGGATGATAATAGATAATCTTGCAGATTTTCACATTGTAAGCATGTGTTGTTTGAGTCTGTGGATCTACTGTGTGCACATCCACAAGTACTGTATTGTCTTGGAATAAGAATAAGTTACTCACAATGGCCAGAGGAGGTCCTTGTGGAAGGATCCTCCATAATGATTCCGCTCAGGAAAGCGAATGATTCTAACATAGTGAAAACAAACAAACAAACAAACATGCAAAAGAGCAAAGAAAGGAGCTTTTTAACAGCATTTAAATTGTAATTATAGAGAATTGATTTCTAAAGTGATCTGGTGGGTTTTGAGCATATTATTCACTCTCAGTGACTTTTTTAAATTGAATATCCTCAGTTTATAAATCCAAAGATCATTTTCACCTTCCAGTGTTGTAAATTCCACCTGCAATCTATTAGTCAAGTCATGTTCCTTTTCTCTGACATCATCAGCAGTAATAAAGATTCTGCAAATGGAACTTAGCCGACAATGTTGTAGTTGATGTATGAGACAAAAAGAACCCAGCCTGCTCTTTCGTAACCGCATGGGCTCAGCAGGACGTAATGGTGTTAAAAACTTGTTTTCTGTTACTGAGGTAAGAAGATACTAGGCCAAGACACCTAGGGAGAAAAAGAGTGTTGAGTGAAACTCTGCAAAATTCACCATCTGGCATCAGCCGTGCTTAGTGTTTTCTTCAGTTCACGTGGCTTCCTATTCATTAAATTGTATTTTGTTTCATTATAACCTAAGTACAGATGGAAAGGCTGATGGGCAAAACAAAATCACAGGACTTCCTTCCAATGTGTAGATTCATAATTTCTCATAATGGTTTGTCTCTTCTCTGTTGTAATTGAATAATCAGCCAGCACAAAATGTTCATTATGCGGCTCAAGAGAACAACCCGACCCAAACTCTGATGAAATGTCTACCCTTTAAAAGATAATAATGTATTTGAAAAGAAAAGCAGGTACCATGTGCACAGTATCAAAGTAAAATCACAGAATATTTTTAGAGAACGCCCAATTCAAACTGTTCATTATAGATATGCAGAAAATAATACTGTTACATGCTTCAAGTTCAAAAGTGAGCTACTGGGAAAGAAATTATCCAAATCTGAATGTTCTAACCTCTTTCTGCAGTGTTCACGTTGTCACATTTTTTAGTCAAGTAAGCCTAAATTTCAGACCTGACTGTATCATTTATTGGCTTTATGACCTAAGGCAAAATTTTTTTTTTTGAGAATCAATTTGCTCATGTCTCAAGTGGAAATAACAAGGTAATTAATGAGATTACATTGAGAATTACATGAGACTACCCATTCACAGCACCAAGAATAACTTGTGCTTTAGGTACTAGATAACAGGTACTGTAGTGAGCACACATCATCACTGTGGTGGTTAATTTGAGGTGTCAACGTAGCTAAGCTATGGGGCCAGTTCTTTGGTCAAACGCTAGTACAGATATTGCTGTGAAGGTAGAAGAGATGAACATTTACATTATTTAACTGACTTTAAATAAAAAGGAGTTTACCCTGGTTACTGTAGGTGGGCCTTATGTAATTGGTTGACAGCTTTAAGAGCAGCCACTGAGATTTTTGGGAGAAGAAGCATTTCTGCTTCAAGAATGTTACTTGAAAACCCTGTCTGAATTTCTACTCCTATAGCCACCTGCCGTTCTATGGATTTTGGACTTGCCAGCCTCCACAATCATATGAGCCAATTTTATCTATCTATCTATCTCTCATCTATTATCTTTCTATCTATTGATCTATCATCTGTCTATCTATCGTCACCCATTGTTGTTTCTTTGGAAAGCCCTAATATATTAACTAAAGGAACTGACCAAAAAATGAAGCAAATGACTCCTTATTCTTGTAATATGAAACATATTTTTATTCTGAAATCAATGTCTAATTCTATATACCACAGTTACATAGTTGCAGTGAAGGAAGTTCCACTAATATATTTAAATGTAATCATTTTATCCTAACTCTGATATCTGAAATATTAGAGTTGTATCTGGCATCAACTCTCTCATTCTCTTTTTTCATTTTATTTTATTTTATTTTATTTTATTTTATTTCATTTCAGTGTTCCAGTATTCATTGTTTTTGCACCACACCCAGTGCTCCATGCAATACTGCCCTCCATAATACCCACCACCAGGCTCACCCAACCCCCCACTCCAAAACCCTCAGTTTGTTTCTCAGAGTCCACAGTCTCTCATGGTTTGTCTCCCCCTCCAATTCCCCCCAACTCACTTCTCCTCTCTTTCATCCAATGTCCTCTTTGTTATTCCTTATGCTACACAAGTAAGTGAAACCACATGATAATTGACTGTCTCTGCTTGACTTATTTCACTCAGCATAATCTCTTCCAGTCCTATCCATGTTGATACAAAAGTTGGGTATTCATCCTTTCTGATGGAGGAATAATACTCCATTGCATATATGGACCATATCTTCTTTATCCATTTGTTTGTTGAAGAGCATCTTGGTTCTTTCCACAGTTTGGTGACTGTGGCCATTGTCGCTATGAACATTGGGGTACAGATGGCCCTTCTTTTCACTGTATCAGTATCTTTGGGGTAAATACCCAGTAGTGCAATTGCGGGGTCATAGGGAAGCTCTATATTTAATTTCTTAAAGAATCTCCACACTGTTTTCCAAAGTGGCTGCACCAACTTCCATTCCCACCAACAGTGTAAGAGGGTTCCCTTTTCTCCACATCTTCTCCAACACATGTTGTTTACTGTCTTGTTAATTTTGGCAATTCTAACTGGTGTAAGGTGGTATCTCAGTGTGGTTTTGATTTGAATCTCCCTGATGGATAATGATGAGGAACATTTTTTCATGTTCTGTTAGCCATTTGTATGTCTTCTTTGGAGAAGTGTCTGTTCATATCTTCTGCACATTTCTTGACACGATTATCTGTTTTGTGTGTGTTGAGTTTGAGTTCTTTATACATCTTGGATATCAGCCCTTTGTCTATAGAGTCATTTGTGAATATCTTCTCCCATTCTGTGGGTTGCCTCTTTGTTTTGTTGACTGTTTCCTTTGCTGTGCAGAAGCTTTTGATCTTGATGAAGTCCCAAAAGTTCATTTTCGCTTTTGTTTCCTTTGCCTTTGGAGACATATCTTGAAAAAAGTTGCCATGGCCGATATTGAACAGATTACTGCCTACGTTCTGCTCTAGGATTTTGATAGATTCCTGCCTCACATTGAGGTCTTTTATCCATTTTGAGTTTATCTTTGTGTATGGTGTAAGAGAATGGTCGAGTTTCATTCTTCTACATGTAGCTGTCCAATTTTCCCAGCACCATTTATTGAAGAGACTGTCTTTTTTCCACTCTATATTTTCCCCTGTTTTGTTGAAGATTACTTGACCATAGAGTTGAGGGTCTATATTTGGGCTCTCTACACTGTTCCACTGGACTATGTGTCTGTTTTTGTGCCAGTACTATGCTGTCTTGGTGATCACAGCTTTGTAGTAAGCTTGAAATCAGGCAATGTGATGCCCCCAGTTTTGTTTTTCTTTTTCATTGTTTCCTTAGCAATGGCACTGACTCTTAATCCAAGCTCTTCTTTTTTCAGACCAAGAAACAGTTTTAGCAATGTCATCACACATTTTAGAGGAAGATGGAGACTAGAATTCAGATCCTCTAATTGGTACTTAGTATGTTCACACTTTCCAGCACACATTTTAGTACTTAGATTATTTTTTCAATTACTTGATGTGGTAATTTGAATGTGTCTTGTGTGGGATACATGCTCTTTATATTTTAACAAATGGAATAAAGTCTATTTTCATACCTTTAAATTTGGGGCATTATTTTGATGGGGCATTATTTTGATCTCAAATGATAAACAAGGATAATTTTAAATAAAAATAGATAATTTAATGATTAATAGGCAACTGCATAAATATTATTGTCATGGTTATGCGTGTCCTCATACTTCCATTATTGTCCTTCCTGAGAAAAAATGCTAACTCATTAAGGCTATTTCGAGATACTGACATTTATGCCAGTGAAGAGTCATCTTCATAAGATATATATCTTTTTAAATTTTCTGGTCATTTTTTTCACCTATCTTCATGGACTTACTGAAGAAAAATCACACAGCTTATATTGAAGAAGGAAATATTTAAAAATTGGCTGAGGAGTATTTGACTAATTTGAGTTAATAATCTTCAGAAAGAAATCTTCAAAAAGAAAGAATTTGAGTTAATAATCTTCGGAAAGAAAAATAAATTACATTTATAATTATTAAGAAACCTATGTTCCACTAATTAGAGTTGGGGAATTGCCTCATCCATGGTCAGAAACCTTCCTGAGGATGCCCACACTTATCCAGGAGAATGAGGTACCCCTTCTCTTGCTCTAGGTTAGTGTCAACAAAGTCCTAATGGGGAATCCAGACTCTTCAGGACTACCCCAGGCTAATGGTAAGGCCCTCCTTCCCACCACATTCATACTCTGAGATATCAGTGGAGGCCAGGTGGGAAACCTGGATTTCTATCCCCATCTGGCAGTAAGGAGATGGCATGACCCCTCTTTCTACAGGAGCATTGTCAAAAGAATCCAGATAAAAACAAAAGTTTTAGATAAGCATCAGAGTCTTATAACATACAAGATGTTCAGATACCAGTTTAAAATCACTCAGCATAACAAGAACCAGGAACATTTCAACTTGAGTGGAAAAAGAGAGTTAAGAGACATCAACACTGGTGTGACAGGGATATTAAATTTATCTGAGAAAAAATTTAAAGTAGTCATTATAAGATATTTCAGCAAGCAATTGTAAACATGTCTTTAAAAAATGAAAAAAAAAGTGTTGCTAAAGAAATATAGTAAAAAAAAAAAGCAGAAGATACAAAAATAAATGAAAATCTTGTAACTGAAAAATAAACTGGCATAAAAAACTCCATGGATGGCTCAGAAGCAGAACGGGTGAGGGGAGAGAAGAAAAACATTATAATAGAACTTACTCAGTCTGAACAGCAAAGAAAAGAGATTTTAAAATGGAGAAGAACACATATTTTGTAACCTATGGTAGTATAAAAATATTCTCACTTTTATGTCATCAGCATCTAGAAGGACAGCTGGAAAAGGGTAGGGCTTTTGAAAAATACTCAAAATAATAGCTGAAAATCTCTCAAATTTATCAAAAGACATGAACTTAAAGATTCAAGAGCTGAGTAAATCCCAACTAGAATAAACTCAAAGTAATCCACACCAAGACACATCATAAACTTCTGAAAACTAGAAATAAAGAAAAAAATCTAATCTAATTATCTAAATATATCTAATTATCTAACCTAATCTTTCATCATAAACCAGAGAGGCCAGAAGGAAGTGGTATATCATTTACTTCAGCTGCCACCTGGGCCCTTCAGAGTCAAGGGAATATCAGACAAGGAAGGAGTCCCAACTTGGCAGGTGTTATTGACCCTGATTATTAAGAGGTGATTGGGCTACAGTGTACAGTGGGGGTCTGTGCCCAAGCAATCCCCTGGGGAGCATCTTGACTCTCTAATGCTAAATTTTGGTGGAAAATGCATAAATCAAAGTCTTCAGTCTGGGAAGGGCTTGGTAATCAAGGGGTTCAATAACCTTCGGGATTCAGGTTTAGGGCACACCCCTAGGTAAGACACCAAGGTCAGTAGAGGCATAGCTGAAAGTGAAGGGTGTATATCTCATGATATGGATTAGAGCAGGTGTGGATATGTTTATTGTTTGGGTGTAAAGGGAACCATAGAAATTAGGATGAAGGAAGGAATGGAGTAGGGCTATCAATTTCCATGGCTTAAGGCTAGGTTAGATTTTTGGTTTTGTAATGATAACTGTTTGCTGTTTTTCCTCTGCTATGTTATGACAGTAGGGTTTGAAAGAATAGATTTTATGCTGAATAATAGGCAATGAAATACTTCTGCTGGTAAGGTTGAAGGGGACAAATTAGGTTGATGAGCAGAGATAGCAACATAAGAGCAGTGACTGGAAGTAGAGAGGAGGCCATGGTGAGAGCAGTCTTTTTCCTTGTCAGCTGATTGGCAGTTGTGGTCATTTGCCAATAATGACTTTTCTGCTTGGGTTTGTTGATGAATAGGGGAATCTGGATGAAAAAATAAATCTTACAGGTACCTGGCTGGCTCAGTCAGTAGAGCATCCAACTCCTGATCTCAGGGTCATGAGTTAAAGCCCCATGTTGGATATAGCAATAATAGATAAATAAATAAATAAACAAATTTCTTTAAAAAAGAAAAAAAATTGACTTTATTCTCCAGAAGTTTTCTTTTCAGATTTGAGATCTGTTTAAATTATGGCCAAATGATAATTATTAGAATTAATAAATTACTATAAAGAAGAAAAGGAAGAGGTGGGGGAAGAAAAAAATGCAAGAGAGAAAAGGGAGAAAAGAAGAAAGAGGGAGAGGAAAGGAGAGAGAAAAAGGAGAATTTAGAGACTGGTAAAGAGAGTGACAAAAAAAATAGAAAAAAAGAAAAGTCTTTTCCATAAATAGAGGCTGAGATGAAGAGTATTTGTTAACTTTGGGGCCTTACACATCTATTTTCATGAAGTTTTAACACCGGATTTGAAAAATCAGAGAAGAGTACAATCCCATTACAGATCATTTCATAAAGGTCTCAGAAGTTAATATTGTGGCTAAAATTTTATAGAGAAAAAAGTCTTGGCTTTGGCTTGCATCTGACCTAACACCCAGCTATCAGAGAGACTGAGAAATGGAACATCTTTATAGGACAGTGAAGGCTACAGAGGTGAAGAAAGTCTGCATTACTTACTCCTACCCCCGTTAGTCTTTCAGTTTTAAGAGAATAGTTTATGTCCTGTGGATAATTTTAAAGCCTTCCCAAAAAAGAAAGGGAAGTCAATTCAAAGTAAACTGAGAAAATACTTCTACAGAATTTTCTGTTAATGGATATACCATAGTTTCTAATGATGGGATTCTGACAGGAACTTTTCAGAGCCATATAAGGCAGTTGAGGGAAGCATAGGTGGGTATCATCATTGTCTACTTTGCGTCTGCAAGCAAACTGAGCCAAAAAATCGCAGGACATGTAGATGTGGGTCAGAAGGCTGATATACCAAACACAGATTCGCTAACAATGGGTCATTCCTCACGAGTGGGAAGAAACTGCATAATATGTCCATGTACAGACTTCATAAAGTGAGGCCAGGAAGGGTGGGATTGTCCCCAGACTGTTCTCAGACACCAGGATTCCACCCGCCCCACACTGGCATTTCCTCCTGACTTTCATAGGGAGGCAGAAGGAGGCTGGAGCATTTTCAGGCAGAGGACAGGGGGATCTGTAAATGGCAGCTCTTGAAGGTGAAAATAAATGCTATCTGGAAGGGAATGAGAGACTGAAGGCTTTCTTCAGGAAAAGTCAGAGGAAGACAGCTAACAACAAGTCAAGCAAGTGTTAAGACTGTGCTACGGGTGAGGAGTTTGGGTTTGATCTAATAAGTACTCAGAGATCGCTGTTAGGAGGAAATGAAATAACATATGTGAGAGCACTTGGTAAATGGAAAGACTCTATGCTAATGTGAGGCATTAATACTATTATTCTCATCCACTACAGGTTCCTGAGCAGGGGAGTGACATGATAAAAGCCCTACTTTAGAAGATTAGTGTGGGAGTGATGTGCAGAATGTCTGTAAAGGCAGGGCGAGTGTAGGTAAGGAGGTCTGCAGATTCCACTGAGCCAGCTCCGCTGGGAGTTTGGAAGTATTCCTAAAAAGAGAAAGTTCTCTGTTCTCTCCTCTCTCCTCTCCCTACCCTCCATGCCCTGAGGGAGGCCTTCTTTTGGCCGGAAGACCCAGCTGACATCAGATCCTGCTTTAGCCTAAAGATAAACTAAGAAAGAACTATAAAGGATGCTTACCTGGTACAAACACTGGTGGATTGTGTAGATGGACCTGGAATTCTATTTCTGCTTCTTCTGGATTTGGTTCAATGTATTTCTCTTCTTTCTTTACTTCTCCTTCAAAAGACACAGATGTCACAGTGCTGATACCAATCCATACCTAGGGAAGGAAACTGCACTTAAGAGGAACAGGGGCCTCTGATTCTGGCTTCCTCGTGGCTTCAGGGCTTCTGAATGCACACCTTATATTACTAGTGCAGGGTTAAGGTTAGGTGAGTCACTTGTTCCTACTTCCTCAAAAACAAAGCTTCAAATTCAATACCCTTGTGTGCCTTGTAATAAAGTTTAATACCTCATTAACAAAAAAAAAAAAGGCATGAAGGAACGTGCATTTTTAAACAAGATAAATCTTTAGGGAGGAAAAAAGTCCTGAGGTATAAAGAAAGGAGATAACATTGCTTAGAATAAAGGATCAAGATGGATAATGTGAAACTTCAATTCATAGAAAGAATGATGTGTCTTACAAGTGAATGATGAACTGCCAGCAACAAAATTAGAAATCAATATGCTGTATAAAAATTAGCTGGTGTAAGACCAATAGCAAAATACAGTAATCATTTTTAGAGATGGGACTGAGAATAAAAACAGAAGTATTTGGATCAAATTGAAAGCTGCCACACATTTGTCAGTGGAAAAATAGCAAAGGCTGTCAAAATATCATAGCCTTTTGTTCTTCCCTTTTTTTAGCTTAAAGAAACAAAAATTCCCAAAATAGTCAACCCTTGTAATTTGAGCCAGGAAAATCTAGGAGTAGCATTTGCTCATAAACAGTGCCATTTATAACATTATGTGTTGTTTATATCATTGTAATAAGCATAATTGCAGGCTGTCTTGGAATGCTAGAGTCTGATTATTATGGGGTACTTAGTGTTCTTAACTGGGGACCCAAGAGGAGTGGCTCAGGAGATCTGAGTCTTCAGTGCAGAAGTTCTGACTGCTGGCAAAGTGTATGCATGTGATACACACATGTACACACACTCACACACACACACCACACACAGAGCAAATGACTCAGTCTGACCTTATCTAAGGCCAGTCTTAAAAAGAGATTAAGGAACTAGAGGGCATTACGGCAAGTGAATTAAGTCAGTCAGAGAAAGACAAATACCATATGATTTCACTCATATGTGGAATTTATGAAACAAAGCAGAAGAGCATAGGGAAGGGAAGGGAAGGGAAAATAAGATAAAAACAGAGAGGGAGACAGACCATAAAAACCTCTTAACTGTAGGGAACAAACTGAGGTCACTGGAGGAGAGGTGGGTGGGGTGACAGGGTAACAGGGTGAGGGGCAGTAAGGAGGGCAAGTGATATAATGAGCACTGGGTGTTATATGCAAATGATGAATCATTAAACTCTACCTCTGAAACTAATAATACACTATATGTTAACTAAATTGAATTTAAATTAAAAAAAAGAAAGAAAAAACATTAGTTAAGATTTCCTCGCTTCATAATGTTCGATAGCAAAGTGCTCATATCTTACATTATATTCATTTGTGAGTCAGCAAAAATAAAAAATCTTAAGGTTCTACACTTTAAATATAGGGATGTTATAGGGCTAGGGAATTTCATATGCCTGTTACAAGGGGAAAGAAAATGTGTACAAGATCAAAGGGAAGAGAAATATAAAAATAATTAACCCTTTATAGTGAAAAAAGCATATATGCAAAAGTGTAAAATATGAATATTTAAGAATATATGGCTTATAATTTATAGATCTTAAGAATTAGCAGTTGCTTTGTTTTGATAGTTTTCTCATTATTTCTTCCTGAATTCACTTGGCTATATGGTTTGTATAGAAGAAATGATGAGTCTAAACCATAAGAAACCATATTACACATGGAGCTGGATCTGTCACACCCTAGGGAAAAGGATCTTCTAAGAGGAGGTAAATATCTTCAGTTGGAGGTGGCACTTCCCTTCCCTAATTACTTATGTTTGCTGTAGTAGTAATTTGAATATAAAGCTGGGGTTTAATACAATAACTGGTTATTGGGTATGGTATAAAGAAAGGGATTAATACTATGTAAATGCCCTTTCTACCCATTTAGTCAGGATTAAGGAACTCTCCAGGGAAGCAGAACCAATTGAAGATAGATAAATATGAACATAGATAGATACAGATATACAGGACATTTATTACAGGAACTGGCTCACATGATTGTGGAGGCCAAGAAGTCCCACAGTTTTGCTGTCTACAAGCTGGAGAACCAGGAAAACCAGTGGTGCAGTTCAGTCTGAGTCTGAAGGCCTAAGAATTGAGGGTCTGATGCAGTCATTCTCGGTCTGAGTCCAAAAGCCAGAGAATGAGGAACACAGAAGTCTGAGGGCAGCAGAACCTGGGTATATCAGCTCTAGCAGGAAGAGTGAATTCAACCTTCCTCTACCTTTTTACTCTATTCAGGCCCAGAAAGGATTATTGAGGTCCACTAGTATTGGTGAGAGCAATCTTTACTCAGTCTACTGGTTCAAATGATAATCTCTTGTAGAGACATCCTCACAGACACACCCAGAAATAATGTCATACTGGTTGTCTGATCATCCCTTAGCCCAATCAGGTTGACACATAAAATTAGTCATCATAGGTCCACCCCTTGTCACCTTGGCACCCATCTCCTTAAACCATACTTAACCTCCAAATGAAGATGGTAACAAGGTCATAATTCCACCCAACATGGTACAACTATCCTGACTACGTCTCTTTCTCAGAAGAGGAGATAAAGTCCTTGAGGAATGTGTATTCTTCTCCTGATACCTCATAACTTAAATACGATGGTGTAAAATTAGCAATACTTAAAAACTGATATAAAGTCAGTACATCTTATGTTATATGATAAAGGAATAAGAGAGGAAAGAAAACAAAGAGTATTTGTTTAATAGATGTTGTATGTCTATGTTTAATGTATGTTGTCATTACTTATACACACACAAACATAAAAATTACAAAATAAGGAGAAAATATTCTCAATAATTAGTCTTTATTTCTGTAACTGCTCACATGTTGTAGCTGGTATTTGTAACTACATCCTTCTACTAACCATTCCATAGTCCCTTCACCTTCATCAAGAACCTCAGTTGATCATGGTTTTTGACTTGATGGTGTGACTCAAACCCTCATTCCTGAGGACTCTGGACCATTAGAAGTCCTACCTGGATTGAGTTGTTGTAGTTTTCCATTGACTTCAATTACAAGGGATGGTCACACTAAGTGATACCCTGCAGGATCTCCTGTATTCCAGACATACTCTTCTGTACATCCATTATAGAAGAACAGCGCAATTTCCCCTTGGTAGTCAGGATCAATGACCCTAGCCAACACTGTCATTCCTTTCTTTTCCTGTTGGTTCAGAGACATGCGAGGCCCAAAGTGGCCATGTGGCTGTCTTAACTTCCAGTTCAATGGAATCATTGTTGTGTTTTCTGATGAAAGCATTCCTCCCTCTGGAACTAGAATCTCTAGGCCAGCATATTATAAAATTAATGATAACAGGTAGCAAAAATTTTACTTGTAGGTTGCTGGGTGTACTAGTAAATGGTGCCACTCTCATTTTCACACCTTGATGATTCCTGGATTCTTGAATCTTGGCTATCCAAGAAATAGCACCATATATCAGATCCTGATTTGGAGCATATATGGCCTTGTGGAGAACCTTGACCCTGCCCTGCCAGGTATTGCCACCTAGCTGACTCTGTAACTGAGTGTCAGAAAGCCATTCTACTGTTCTCTTAAGCTGGCTGCTTCAGGATCATGGGGAACACAATAAGGTCAGTGAGCACAAGCATGTCCCACTTCTTTTGCTGTAAAATGAGTTCCTGGTTAGAGCAATGCTGTGTGGAATACTATGATGGTGGATAAGGCATTCTGTGAGTTCATGATAGGTTTGGCAGAAGAATCGTGTGCAGGAAAGGCAAGTCTGTGTCCAGGGTGTCTGTTCCACTAAGGACAAAATGATGCTCCTTCCATGGTGGAAACAATCCAATATAATCAACCTGCCACAAGGAGGCTGGCTGATCACCCTGGAGGATGGTGTTACCTTGGGTCTTGGTGTTGGTCTCGGGAGCTCCGCTGCTGACAGATTGGGCACTGCAACAGTAGCTGTAGTCAGATCGACCTTGCTGAGTCCAAGTCCGTTTTGCTGACCCCATGCATAATCTCTGTATTTGTGTCCCATATGAATGCTCATTGAAAGCATCCTTCAGCAGAGGGTGATTTTAATAATCAAGTGGATAGGATGACTCGTTCTTTGAGCAGTGAGGGGGTGGCTGGGGAAAGAGGCTGACTTGATCCAAAGGATATCTTCATGTATTTTGCCTATTCAGCAGATCTGATCTTATACCTCTTCCTAAAATTTCTTAGTCACCAATTTCCCATTCCTTTTCCTTCCAAGTCCCTGATCATCCAGTGAAACCACTGGCCATGGTCCATGAACATTGGTCTTCTCAATTTTAGGGTTCATTATGTTCATTTGATATAAGGGGGTCAGAGGCACAAATAGTAAAGATGGTAGTTTGAGTCCATAGTGAGAGGATAATCATGAAAGCTGGTGAAATGTACCCACTGTGGAAATGTGCTTACTTTAAATGAATTGTCTTGAGGTTTGTGACCCCTTTCTATAGCCTGAACTATAAAGGGATCCTGCCTTACTAATACCATCTAATAAATAAGGATTTGGGGATCTTCTTTATTCCATTGTTATCATGTGCTGTTGTTACTGTTAGATCTAGCTATGTTCTAAATGTGTGTTCCTCCAAAATTCATATTGGAACCTGACTGCCCAGATGACAGTCTTAGGAGATGGGGCCTCTGGGAAGCGATTAGGTCAGGAGGGCAGGGCCCTCATGAATGGGATTAGGGCCCTTATAAAGCAGCCTGGGAGAGTTCCCTACCTCCTTGCACCATATGAGGACTCAGCAAGAAGTCAGCCATGGGCAATGACGAAGAGATCCATCATCAAAACGTGGCCATGCTGACGTCTTGATCTTGGACTTCCCCGCCTCCAGAACTGTGAGAAATAAATTTTGGCTGTTTATAAGCCACCCACTCTGTGGTATTTTGTTGGAGGAACCAAAATTGACTAAGACAGATCCTAATAATATGTTTTTCAAGTTTCTTAACTTTTTTAAAAGAGTTTTTTCCTTTTTATATCCTGAAAATGGTTATGCTTTATGATAGAGTTCTTTTTTTCTCCCAACAGATTTACTAACAGTATGACAAATTAACTTTACACTATGGCACTGTTACAGATTGTAATTTAATATCAGACAGCTGTTTGGGAATTACATACAAATCTGAAGGGGGGAGTAAGGAAGAGTACAGATGGCTCTGTGTGCCAGTCCCCACATGGTATAAAGACAGCTCAAAGCACAAGGCCTTTGGTAGATTTGTGTGAATCAGTAATATTATTTCTAATTATTAAAAATAAAATTGAATTTTAAAAATAAGAACTTGTAATTGTGGAATGAAATCCTTGCATTCTTGATTGTAGTAACACCTTACATTTTTAGTGTCCTCTAATTTCAACGTCAAATATTTGAAACACAACCAGCAAACCTGGAGTGAGCAAGAAAAATCATTATCAGAGCTAGAGTAAGTAACTAAAAATAATTAAAGTTCTTTCACTTTTGGTGGGAGTATAAATTTATATAACTGTTGATAAAAGTATTTGGCAATGTGTAGCTAGCGCCTGCATTTTTCGTAAATTTAGACCTTGAATTCAGAACTAGTAATCCAAGTTAGAGTTGTGATTAGACAAAAGTGATTTTCATAGAATCATAGCCCAAAATGTAAGGCAATAGCAACAATATGTGAAACAAAGAAAAATAGCTAAATAGACTATGGCATATTCACACCGTAAAATGGAAAAATATTTCCATTATATGGAAATCAAAATTCATGTGTTTGAAAATTATTTATTTACATAGGAAAATATTCCAATTTAAATGCTAAGTGAAAAAAGCACGGTACAAACTTCCATTTTCTAAAACTAATAACATTAATGATAACCACACTAATAGTAATAATATTAAAGCGTATGCAATAGAAAATGCACGAAAATATTGCGTTGTTATCTGCCTGCTGAGGTTAAAGATTGTGTATTCAGTCTTCATGGTTAAACCTTTCTACATTGTGTTATTTTTTTTTCATTGTGTTATTTTTTAAATAATGAGCATGGGTTAATTTCACAGTCAGAAAAAAAAAGATTATAAAGAGCAACCAAAAATCTATAAAATGCAAGCTCATATGATTTACTTTTAGATGGTCTCTCATAGCCAGCAGATATTTTTTATTTTAAACATTTAATGATTGGATTTCAAGCCAACAGCAAATTGGTAGCAGGAATTTAAAAGGAGGGATAATGGGGAACTACTATAAAAAGCCACAGCGACAAAAAGAGGAAAGTAACTGACAACTTCCTCCCCGTGGGAGGAACAGGAATATTATGGGAAAATGTGCAAGTCCTCTAAAATCACAGCTTAGTGAGGCCATTTTGAGTAGGGGCTAATGAGCTACCAATCTCAACAGCCTTCCAGGGAATCCATAATATGTGGAGGAAAGAGTTCTGCATCAGAAATTAAAATTACCTGATTTCAGTCCCTGGTCCAGGTACTTCCTAGCTTGCGATTTTTAATAAATTCACGTAATATCTTTAAGACTCAGAATTCTCAGCTTCTAAATGGGAACAATCAAGTATTTTTTATGGTTTGTAAGTGCCTTCTTTGCCTGTGTTGTATAAAATTGTTTTGAAAATAATGATGTGCCATGCACATGCCCAGGACGTCAACAATGCACAATATATTAACTGACACTAACAATAAAGCTAATTCAATAGAAATTTAAAAATCATCTACTTTCTATGCAGTCTAAGAAATTTATAGAGGTACAGTGTGTTTTAAAAATATGTTTTTGCAGATGGTTACAATCAGTGTTTACATTTGGTCCATCTCTGGCATGACTCCTGTTCTGGGAGATAACGAGGCATGGTGGAAAGGACTTGGGGTTTGGGGCCCAGCACATGTGGCCCGGGTCCTGAGTAAAAGCATTTTCAGGTAGGTAAAATATCTACCACACTAGAAGTTTCAGAGCGCAGATAAGGTCTGTTGATCTGGCTGGGCTTCACATGTAACGCAGAATGTGCTAGTGTTGCTGAACGTAGGCATCGCTGGAGAATGATAAGCAGCTGACAATCGTGATTGGCAGGTCAAAACTTGGTGGGAGGTAGATTCTTCACTGAAGGCAGCAGGCTGAGGTTGGCTGGAAAAAAGAGGTGAAACTGATTGAAAACATAGAAGAGTCAGGAATACTGGTAATGGGCTCAAGACCTAAGCAAAGAATTAGAAGAGGCACACGGATAGCAAACACACAGAGGCCACGGGTAAGTTGTTCTCAGAGTTGAGGATGTTGTTAAAGCATGTTACACGTTGGGGCCCCTGGGTGGCTCAGTGGGTTAAGCCTCTGCCTTCAGCTCAGGTCATGATCTCTGGATCCTGGGATCGAGCCCCACATCAGGCTCTTTGCTCGGCAGAGAGCCTGCTTCCTTCTCTCTCTCTGCCTGCCTCTCTGCCTACTTGTGATCTCTCTCTGTCAAATAAATAAATAAAATCTTTAAAAAAAATTTTTAAAAAAGCATGTTACATGCATATTAGAATTAAGTGGTACTAGTCATAGTGCATCTATGTCTGAAAGGCCTGTTTTACAAGAGGGGTTTGATTTTTCTGAGTCAGGTGCTGTGTTTCCCTCTGTCCACAAATTTATTAGACTCTCTGAAGGTCAGTGTTCTGTCCCTGATGCTTAGCCAGGGAACCTGCTTCCTCAGAGACACAATTATCTACTCTTTAGTCTGAGATCCTCTCTAGGGAGTGAGTGGTAGATGTCCTGACCTAGGGGTCTGGGAGCATTTTTAAAGCTGGGCAAAACCAAATATCAGCACAGACTTTATTTGGATTTATCTAGAGTCACAATGCCTCACCCTACTTCACAACATTGTGTGAAGTGCAAATGAGATCGTATCAATGGTCAAACTATATATTTGTGGTTTTTTTTTTTTAAGATTTTAATTATTCATTTGACAGACAGAGATTACAAGTAGGCAGAGAGACAGGTGTCAGGGGGAGGAGGGAGAAGACTCCCCACTGAGCAGAGAGCCATATGTGGGGCTCGATCCCAGGACCCCGGGATCATGACCAAGCCGCAGGCAGAGGCTTAACCCACTGAGCCACCCAGGCGCCCCAAACTATATATTTGTTTAAGGGAGAAATGAATGATCACTTATTGAAGATCTCTATTTCTTTTTTGATTACTTTCTTTTGAATTTTATTTTTTTCCAGTGTTCCGAAATTCATTGTTTATACACCACACCCAGTGTTCCATGCAATATGTGTCCCCCTTAATACCCACCACCAGGCTCACCCCCACTACCCTCCCCCAAAACTCTCAGTTTGTTTCTCAGAGTCCACAGTCTGTCGTGGTTTTTTGATTACTTTGAGATGCATATGTAATTAAGGTGTGAGGCCTTACGAGGGATGGTAATGATAGTAATGATTGTAATGATGTAATGATTATATTTGGGGCCATAATGCTCAAGGTGGGTTATTTTCCATTCTGCAAAAATAATTTCCATTTTGCTCCATTGCACTGGAGATCGCATCAAATATTCAAGATCCCTCGTTCAAGAGAGAGTAACTATCTAGGAGATGTTCGGAAACAACATTTGATGATGAATAATACCATTGATATAAAATGTGTTTAATTATGGAAATAGGTATTTGTAGCTAATTCATATAAATGTTTCTATCATGAACATATACATTTATACCAATAAATATGAATATGCAAAAATATAAATCTATTAATTAAACAAACATTGATTAAGCACACACTAAAAACCTAAGAAAGACAGTGCTAAAAAATGAAAGCTAGACTGATAGAGGATGCCATTAGGTACGACTTCATTTTAGTTAACATCAGGGGAAAGACAGCAGCTCATACAGATATTTAAATAGCTTGATTGGGATCAGGGTTAGCTCACCAGTGATATGATGTTCTTATTCTAAATACATTAATATTATTTTAAATATAGTAATAAAATAAACATGCTATCATTTTATATTAGACATTTTCATTGATTAAAAAAATTACACTGTGGCATCTGCTATATTCATTCACTTAGGAAATGTCCTAGTCCCTGAAAAGTAATACCTGAATTAGAGTAATTGAGATACCACATTCCTAGCAGCTATAACACATTACAAAAATGAGAATAAGGAAGAATTCCAAATATCTGATCCAAACCAGAGTCAACATTCTGAAATTAAATTAGTGCAACTAATTAATGAGACTAATCCCAATAATTTTCTATGGTTTTGTGAAATACTAAGTGGCCTTAAGATGATAGAATTATTTAATTCACATGTTATCAAATGTAGAAGGACATTTCAAGAAAATAAATCTCACCTCCTTATTTCAATTTAAAAAATATTACTCAGGGAAGCCACACTCATGCTAGACATTTTTGAACTGTGTCTAGAGTTGAAATATAATTAGCTTTACAAATTTGATATGAAATTTGACTAAATAAAAAGGAATGTGAAAGAATACACAGATTTGCTACATAAAACTTATAAATTAAATTTTCTTATTTAGCAAGGTCCAACTCTGCTCCTGCAAAGGGAACCCTCCCACTTCTGCTTTCTTAGCCACAGGCCCCTCGTTTCTGTTTATTTTGTCTGGACCAAGGATGCTGGCTGTTTATTTATTCTCAAAAACTTGGAGTTATAATGATTTACATAAAATAGCAGTTTTGGTGATCTGAATCAGTCATCATGAAACCAAATAGCAGAGAAAAAGGAGTAAAACATAAAGTTTAATAAGATAGGGTTTGGGATTAGTCAGTTTTGTGTTAACATCCTTGCTCCACTTCAGGACTTTGAGAAAGATGGATAAACTCTATATGCCTCAGATTTTTCAGCTGCAAAATGGAGAATATCATATTAATCTCATACAACTATTTTGAGTATTAACTGGGGATGACATAACACAATGCCTGGATGTTTAAGTGCTTAATAAATGGCAGCTGTTTTTTATTATAATGGTAAATATGTTAGATGTCAATCCAAGGTTCCAAAGTAATTTTCTGGGAGTCACCCGGGCTAGAGAAGGTAATGACCAAAGTTGAAAAATTTATCCTTAATATGGAGTAGTAAGTAGTTCAGGTAGCTCATACAATGATATTATAGTTACAGAGGATTTGTTATTAACAGCATTATTAACCCATCTCTCTAGTCATGGAACAGCCTCTTTCACAGTGAGCATATTGGAGGAGGGTGTGAGTGGGGCAGGCTTTTTGAAGGAGCATGAAAGAATGCAACTAACTCCTTAGTTTCCTCTCACTGAAACCTGGCTATCCTATTCAAAGAAGTTTTGAAACAACTAAAGTCACAACAGTCTAACTGTCAACATTGGATTCTGACTATCATATCTTTGGCAAAATTAGTTTGTTCTTTTCTGATTCAGGACAACAGAGTCATGCATAGGTAGAGTGTCAAAGTGGACAGTTGACATCCTTATTCTTTTGTTCCCTACCTTTTTGCCTATATGGTTTTCTAGTCATCACATTTCCCCCAAAGAAGAAGATAACAGCTTATGGAAGGGTCTAGAAATTAAACACCAGTTGCAATGAACCTTCTTGCAATTTTACAGTGTCTATTATTTCCCAAGTACCTACAAGGAGCATCTACAAATAGAATTTCTGTCTGCCCCAGAAATGCAGTAACACGTGTGATAAGAGGAGGAATACTATTTGTTGTGGGCTCAGTGAATCCACTTCCCTGTGATTGGCTGGAAACAAGACAACTAAAACACAAATAAGTTGAGAACAAGTTGGACTGGAGAAGTAAACATTGTGAATATTTGATGCTCTCCTTCAGGTCTTAAGGAAAAGTTCTCTAGGACTTTTGTGGCCAAGAAAGTCAGAAATCCATTCCATTTTAGCTCATTGGGGAGCTGCTCCTAACATTCAGGGGACAGGCTCATTCTGTCAATACGTTCAGGTGCGTTTCCATTTGGAAAACAGAGTGGAAGTTTTTAGACAACATTCATTCTGGCCCCACAGGTCAAAATTGAACTGGTGAAACTGTTTCCTCTCCCACATATGTTTTTTCTAAACTGACAATTAATCCCTGCACTGGAACTGGAGCTTTGAGGGCCGTAATATAGGTGATGATGAGCAGAGGAAAAACAATGTGATGTCTTTGTTAAACAAGTGATGCTCAACAGTTCAAACTTCACCTGTTTTGAGTTTCAGGATGGAATAGTAGGTCTTTCTTAAACTGTACGAGGCATGGGTAAGACAATTTATAGAGAGCCGAATGAGTATTTTTAAAACTGAATGAATGGAAAATGAAAATGTATAGATAACAGTGGAAGAAGAAAAGTGTTGTAGGCTTTTGAGGATAGAGTGGACTTTTGAGGTTCTGTGAGTGATTTCAAAAATCAATATAGAAAATAATACAGATATAAAGATAATTTTAAAAGTGTTTGTGGTGGATATATGAGAGTTGACTTTCTTCCCATTCAAAAAATGATCTTTGGTCAAAATAAATTTGACTCTTTCTCCTGCAGTCAAAATAAATTAAATGTCTTGAGAAAAAGAGACACTGCTGGTCTATGACAAAGAAGATGCAGATGGTTAGTGGCACTGAATCATTGGTCTGCTTGATGGATAAGAATCATAGAGCAGATAGCGGAGTAGTGGTCACTCTCATTCAGATACATGCTGTATTTTAGGACAAAGCTGAGTTTGCAGAGAAGGTCTCCCCAAATTAAAAAAATTGCATTTGATTCAACTGTTCTTGTGAGCTTCCTAATCAGTTAAGTAAAGAATTAAAGGTGAGTCATTACCGTAGGGAAATCAGCTAAGAAGATACCAAAGACAGATGGAGGGAACGCCTCTCTATTTTAAGAGCAGCATCCAGGTCTTTGCTTGGAGTAGCTTAGCAAACTATTCTTTAGTCTAGGAGTTTATTAGAAAATGTTATTTAAAAATAACATTGCCATGGACTTGCCAAAAGATAACGAGTTGCAAATCCATTCCATTCATGGGGGGTGGAAAACAAATCCAGCGTGTTAGAACTGGAAAGTATTAAACCCTGAGCTTTGCCTCGGGTTATTATGGACTCTGTGTAATGAGAAAGAAAACAAAGACTCTCTGTATTTTTTCCAGATGGCAGCCAGGATCTCGAAACCTTAGAGGGAATATCTTGCATAGCATATGTTAAATATATCACCCCTTTAGATGTCTGATATGGCAATGAAAGTGCCTAATAACAAAGAAAGTGACTTAAGTCTTTACTTAGTGTGATGTCATCAAACCTGCAAATGAGCTGAAGAAAAAAAAAA